>NC_041384.1:48277357-48298815 GCF_002162155.2 Triticum dicoccoides | reverse complement strand
GCCCCGCCGTGGCCACGGCCCCATCCCGCGTCCTGGCGGGCAGCGCCCCGCCCGCGCCCGTCGGGTTCGTCCGGCCGCACCTAAGCGTGTGCCCGTTCGGGCCGCGCCCTTCGCCCGCTAGCGCCCGATCCACTAGGCCCCCTGGGGTCAATGACAGAACGTTTTAATAAAAAAAAAGGAAAACAAAATAAAAATAAATTATTAATTAATTAATTAATTAATTAGTGGATTAATTAAGTTAATTAATCTTGTTTAATTAATCTAATTAACTAGTTAGTTTAATTAAACAGTAATTAGATTAGTTAAAACCTAATTAGACTAAACAGTCAATGACGAACGGGACCCACACGTCAGCTTGACCAGTCAACACCTCTGTTGACTGATAATGTCATGCTGACGTCATGCTGATGCAATAATACTATTTTCGAATTTAATTAATAATTAATAAGTTAGAAAATGATTTAAAAACTTTAAAAATTAATATAAAATAAACCGTAGCTCGGATGGAAAAACTTTGTACATGAAAGATGCTCAGAACGACGAGACGAATCCGGATACGCGGTCCGTTCGTCCGCCACACCCCCCTAACCTATCGAACTCGCAACTTTCCCCCTCCGGCTCCTCTGCCCGAAAACACAAAACACCGGGACTACTTTCCCGGATGTTTTCCCCCCTTCTCCGGTATCACCTACTACCGCGTTAGGGCACACCGAACACCGCGTATTGCCTTGTTATAATTTGTGATGCTTTGTTTGCTCTGTATTCATTATTTCTTCCCCCTCTTCTCTCCGGTAGACTACGAGACCGACGCTGCTGCTGACCAGTTCGACTACGGAGTTGACGACCCCTCTCTCTTGCCAGAGCAACCAGGCAAGCGCCCCCTTTGATCACCAGATATCGCCTATTCTCCTCTATACTGCTTGCATTAGAGTAGTGTAGCATGTTACTGCTTTCGTTAATCCTATTCTGATGCATAGCCTGACATTGTCGCTACATCTGTTGATACCTTACCTGCAATCCTAAATGCTTAGTATAGGATGCTAGTTTAACATCATTGGCCCTACATTCTTGTCAGTCTGCCTTGCTATACTATTGGGCCGTGATCACTCGGGAGGTGATCACGGGTATATACTATATTTACATACATACTATACAGATGGTGACTAAAGTCGGGTCAGCTCATTGAGTACCCGCAAGTGATTCTGACGAGGGGGCTGAAAGGACAGGTGGCTCCATCCCGGTAGAGGTGGGCCTGGGTTCCCGACGGCCCTCGACTGTTACTTTGTGGCGGAGCGACAGGGCAGGTTGAGACCACCTAGGAGACAGGTGGGCCTGGCCCTGTTCGGCATTCGCGGATACTTAACACGCTTAACGAGATCTTGGTATTTGATCTGAGTCTGGCTACGAGCCTATACGCACTAACCATCTACGTGGGAGTAGTTATGGGTATCCCGACGTCGTGGTATCAGCCGAAGCACTTCAGACGTCAGCGACTGAGCGGCGCGCGCCGGGTTGGACTGCGTTAACGCAACTTCCTTTGTAATGGAGGTTGCTAGGTCTGCTCACCGGCCGCGTACGCAACGTGCAGGTGTGCTCAGGGCGATGGGCCCAGACCCCTGCGCGCTTAGGTTTAGACCAGCGTGCTGGCCTCTCTGTTGAGCCTAGGTGGGGCTGCGACGTGTTGATCTTCCGAGGCCGGGCATGACCCAGGAAAGTGTGTCCGGCCAAATGGGATCGAGCGTGTTGGGTTATGTGGTGCACCCCTGCAGGGAAGTTAATCTATTCGAATAGCCGTGATCTTCGGTAACAGGACGACTTGGAGTTGTACCTTGACCTTATGACAACTAGAACCGGATACTTAATAAAACACACCCTTCCAAGTTCCACAGACAACCCGGTGATCGCTTTTCCGCAGGGCGACGAGGAGAGGATCGCCGGGTAGGAATATGCTATGCGATGCTACTGGAGATGCTACCTGGATATGCTACTTGGAGATGCTACTTGGAGGACTACAATCTACTCTCTTCTATATGCTGCAAGACGGAGGCTACCAGAAGCGTAGTCTTCGACAGGATTAGCTATCCCCCTCTTCTTCTAGCATTCTGCAGTTCAGTCCACCGATATGGCCTCCTTACACATATACCCATGCATATGTAGTGTAGCTCCTTGCTTGCGAGTACTTTGGATGAGTACTCACGATTGCTTTTCTCCCTCTTTTCCCTTTTCCCTTCTACCTGGTTGTCGCAACCAGATGCTGGAGTCCAGGAGCCAGACGCCACCGTCGACGACGACCCCTACTACACCGGAGGTGCCTACTACTACGTGCTGCCCGCTGACGACGACCTGGAGTAGTTTAGGAGGATCCCAGGCAGGAGGCCTGCGCCTCTTTCGATCTGTATCCCAGTTTGTGCTAGCCTTCTTAAGGCAACTTGTTTAACTTATGTCTATACTCAGATATTGTTGCTTCCGCTGACTCGTCTATGATCGAGCACTTGTATTCGAGCCCTCGAGGCCCCTGGCTTGTATTATGATGCTTGTATGACTTATTTTATTTGTAGAGTTGTGTTGTGATATCTTCCCGTGAGTCCCTGATTTTGATCGTGCACATTTGCGTGCATGATTAGTGTACGATTGAATCGGGGGCGTCACAAGTTGGTATCAGAGCCGACTGCCTGTAGGAATCCCCCTTCCACACTCCTTGGCCGAAGTTGAGTCTAGTCATTGCAAAACCTTTACTAACATGGTTGTGTGGCCTATAGGCCCACGTCGCCATTTGGGTGGTATTAGGATCTTTTATTCCTTGATCTTTACTCTGGGACTCTGAGCTCTCTTCTATTCGGGTTAAAGGAATTTTGCTAAATCTAACATTAGGATCTCGTTGTCACTTTCACCCGGAGAGCCCCTTATTACTGATGATCGTCTGCTGCACGTGAAGACCCTGAAGATACTTTCCGCTGTTAAGCCGAGAACTTGTGTTCATCGCGTTTGCAATTCCCCTTCCACCGTCAACCCTTATGGGTAACTACTTACAGTTGTTATTCTTATATCATCCCCAGTTGGTCTTGTTATTACAAGATACCCTGAAAAACTCGTCGTGGTTTCGATAATCCCTTGAGCTTACTGCCTTGCTGTTCTGGTCACTTAAATACCCCTATGATTAATTTCTCGCCCTTATTGAGTATCCGTTCAACCCCACTTGTTCATGTGTTTCACATTGGTCTTTGAGATACTATCAAATCCTCCGAAAATCCTTGCAGCCTTATTGCTCTACAAATACTTGTCTGCTTGCATTATGGATGCTTTCCATATGTCTGGCAAAATTCGTTAGTATCCTTAGGCGCCGTCATTTTGATCCCTTTGATTCAACATGAGTGCGAATGCACGCAATCATCAGTTGATCCTTTTAAATTATCTTTCCGGCTCAGACGTCATTTTAAACATGAGCTGGTTCTCAACAAATCCAAATGCCATCGCTTGTACCCCTAAGGCTATTCTACTTATCCATCCCTAATCAGAACATTGCTTCTGATCCCTTGATTTGAAAATCATAAATTCCTTTGCATTTGAGCTCTGGGTTAGTTAGTTGTTTCCATAATCCAATGCCTCCGCATTGTTACTTCCTCTGGTTGTGTGCCGATGCTCACATCAGCTCTGTTATGGACCGGCAGATCCTTTGTTGGATTTTATCTGATAGCGTCCTTCATATTCAATTCCTTTGGAAGTTCTTTCTCCATTGGTAAATCCTATCCTCTGATTGACCAACCATGCTCTGATTTCGAGCTTGTGGTATTTACTATTGAAGCTTGTGGTATATGTTTCCACGATACCCTGACGGGTTGAACCTATGCCTTCCTTAATATGTGTGAACTCGAAAGTTTTCACAAGTCATACTCTTCTGTTGTTTTGCCAGGTAAAATTTCTACACTATAGCTTCATCAAAAACGAGAAGTAAAATGAAAGGTTATGCATTGGAGAAGTGGGAGTCGACCTTGAACTTGTGTTCATGCCCATGGACGCGATATATATCCTATCATTAAAGCTTCTTTTAAATAAATTATTCCTTTGGTATAAGTTCATCTTATATCTAGGATCTGGCCTTTTGCAACCGTGGTTCCGACCATGATTGTTCTTTTTTGATCTCATTTCTCGGACAAGTTAAAACAATTGTCTTCTATGGATCAATACACCAGTCCACCCTTACTTTGATCTTGTGTCGAGTATTACCCCCCTGGTATCTCGAGATTATCATGGAACTGCATAACCTCTTATGAGCTCTTCATCAAGTACTACCTTCCCACTGATTCCAATTTTTCACGGGCTCTGAGTTATTGAACACTCAAAAACACCGATAACTGAACCGAGTCCGCTCTTCGGTTCAACAACTCTTCAGTAAGCTTCTATAAGTACGAGTTTGTACCCGATCACGCCATTCCTAGCCTGTTTGGCTATATCATTGTCGTGACGATTCTAACTGTGCTACCTGGTCCTTATTCTCGGAGCACCAATTTTTGACGATGAACTAACCTTACGTCGATCCTCATCGTCATACCATTTCGCCTTGAACAACAAGCTTGGTTTCGAGTTGTGTCGTACCCTTGGTTCCAATAACCTTTCACTTCATCATTACTTTGACTTGATGTCGTCGCCGATCGATTACATCTTCATGAACTCTCTCGACAAATGTGTCGTGATCATCATGAGCACTATGAGCTCTTCCAGGATATCGATTGAATTCATGATGAGAAATACCATCCTTGCCCTCGGTGATCTGTATTATCATCGACCACTTTATTGACTTCCCTCCAACACAAACTTGTCGTGTTTTGTGTTATACCTTGAGTTCCTTGCTATCCAGCATCTGTTCTTCTTTACCTTGGAGTATTACCCTTTACATGTCAAGAGTGTGGCAAGAAATTCACCACCCTTAAGAATTCTTGACACAAGTGATACTTATTAACATCACCATTCTTTCCTTGGTCCTCGTGTTGTTTCTAACCGGAAAACCGACAAATGGTCTGTGAGGTGTAAATTCTAAACTTCTAGCAACCCTATTGCATTGAAGTTTATTACTTATTGAATCATCATTCGAACATTGATCGTGCTACCTAGTCCAGATTCCTGGGTACACCCTTCTATCATTGTTCAGTTGTGTATGTTTCCCTCGAGCATACATCATTACATCATTTGATCCGCCAAATGATTATCTCCTTGTTCACATAATTGTGGAAATCCATCTTTTTGGAATTCTCGATGAATGGTCACTGAGTCCATCATCCACATCCTCATCTTCTCCTTGGTTAATGATGAACTATTGTTTCGAAACTTGCTCCTATAGTTCATTTCCCGAGAATCTTACAATGTCATCTCGCCAATTGTGTTACACCTTTTCTTCTCAGGCATCCTGAGTCTGACATATCCTAACACCAATCAGATCTGAATCTCGGTCAGATATGATGGTTGGGATATATTTTCAAGAGTTATAACAATGGTCTTTATGTGACCGGTAAGGTGATGACATGCCTAGCGCACCGGGCCGGAGGACCCATTGTTATAGTTTTCCTTTTTAGCAAGGTTAATCATTCTTCCATGAGGAAATTGTAAGACTTATTCTATAGGTTGTTTCCGATGGATCCTTTGTATCCAAAGTCCGACCTTTGCTTGAAGACCATGTCAATGCTATCTCGAAGCATGTCTGTGATACTCTGATTTTCAACAAGAACATTTAAAGCAAATGCTAAATTTTCCTTATCAATTATCCAAACACCTTTGTATGGATAGTGTCATGAAATTTCTCTCCCCTTACCTAAAGGGTTTTCTACATGATATCCTGCCACGGATACCATGCTCTGCTTATCCTTGGGAAGGATATATCCCTGAATTATGTGACTAAGACACATTTTTCCTTTCCATCGCCTGATTAATCTGATAATCATATGTCCTTTCCATTGTTTGGTTTAACCTTTCTTGAGGTCTATATGATCTAAGCAGTAATATTCTTCTGCTTATGTAAACACCTTGGTGTACGACCGTGTCAGTAAGACCCTGTTACTATTGTTGATGACATTTCGGTAGCCACCGATGGACGAGAACCTTGCCTATTGGCCCGCCTCGTTCAACGAGCAGGAAAATGGTTCTCTTCGTCCCTCGCCCTTGGTACCGATGTTGTTGCCGACATAACCGACAGACTATCCTCTGGCATGCCTTGCTTACATGATCGTGCAAGATGTCACTGTCCTTCCTACTTTTAATCCACATGGTGGGCCCATAACCCACAGTTCCACAGGATCGAAACCTGACTCTCCTGTACCCCCCTGTACCCAAGGTTGTTCCTCGCGCGTGGCCTCGTATGTAACTCATGAGCCACCTTCAATCTGGTATCAGACAAATACTTATTCTCGTGGCTTCGAACCCCTTTCACGCCACATATCAGACATCGAACGATTGCCTGCCCGCTCGAAACTTCCCAGGATACCTCCTTACTCTGCTCTTGATATTTTCTTAAGTTTCAATTCGAGAGTTACTTCCGCCACCCTCCCCGATGTTATCGACCAGATAGTCAAACCTGCAGAGGTCCATTCTCTCGGAATACCCACCCTTTATCCTTTCGTAAGTACGATGGAACCCCGAAGAAAGGACGACAAACTTCATCATGATGACCTGAAGGAGAGGACTGAAGACATCAATGTAATGGGTCGACCTCTTCGAGAAGAGCTACTATGATCGAGAAGAATCGTTAGAATTTCGTAACCAGACCCCTTCCCCCTTATAACCGATCCTAAATCTCGGGACGAGATTTCTTGTAGTGGAGGAGAATTGTGACGCCCGGGTAATTAAGCTACAGTGATTCCCCGCTAATGATGCCACGTCACCACGGTTACTGTGATAAACTCTCGATAGTTCAGAACCGAAACAAATTCAAAATTTAAATAAAAGAAAACAATAAAAGTTTTTAAAAATTAAAATAAAAATGTTCGGTGGTTGCCAAATATTACAAAGATAATTATGGTGTAAGGTTCACAATTTTATAAAATGCCTAAGTGTTTATAAATAAATAAAAACAGAAAAGAAAATAAAAAAAAAAGAAAAGGAAAGGAAAGGAAAAGTTTAATTAAATATAAAATAAAAATAAGTAAATAATAAAATAAATAAAAACAATAAATATAATTAATAAAATTAAAAATGATTTAATAAAATTAATTATTAAGTAATTAATTAATTAATTAATTAATTAATTAAGTTAATTAATCCTAATTAGATTAACCTAAACCCTAATTAATTTAATTAGAGAATGACAGGTGGGTCCCACTGGACCCACATGTCAGGGTTGACTCAGTCAACCCCTGTTGACTGCTGACGTCAGCATGACATCATGCTGACGTCATAAATACATTTTTTTCGAATTAATTAAATAAATAATTAAATTCCAAAATTATTAAAATCTTTTAAAAATCATATCTTTTAATCCGTAACTCGGATTAAAATATTTTCAACATGAAAGTTGCTCAGAACGACGAGACGAATCCGGATACGCAGTCCGTTCGTCCGCCACACACCCCTAACCTATCGAACTCGCAACTTTCCCCCTCCGGCTCCTCTGCCCGGAAACACGAAACACCGGGAATACTTTCCCGGATGTTTTCCCCCTTCACCGGTATCACCTACTACCGCGTTAGGGCACACCGAACACCGCGTATTGCCTTGTTATATTTTGTGATGCTTTGTTTGCTCTGTATTCATTATTTCTTCCCCCTCTTCTCTCCGGTAGACTACGAGACCGACGCTGCTGCTGACCAGTTCGACTACGGAGTTGACGACCCCTCTCTCTTGCCAGAGCAACCAGGCAAGCCCCCCCTTTGATCACCAGATATCGCCTATTCTCCTCTATACTGCTTGCATTAGAGTAGTGTAGCATGTTACTGCTTTCGTTAATCCTATTCTGATGCATAGCCTGACATTGTCGCTACATCTGTTGATACCTTACCTGCAATCCTAAATGCTTAGTATAGGATGCTAGTTTAACATCATTGGCCCTACATTCTTGTCAGTCTGCCTTGCTATACTATTGGGCCGTGATCACTCGGGAGGTGATCACGGGTATATACTATATTTACATACATACTATACAGATGGTGACTAAAGTCGGGTCAGCTCATTGAGTTCCCGCAAGTGATTCTGACGAGGGGGCTGAAAGGACAGGTGGCTCCATCCCGGTAGAGGTGGGCCTGGGTTCCCGACGGCCCTCGACTGTTACTTTGTGGCGGAGCGACAGGGCAGGTTGAGACCACCTAGGAGACAGGTGGGCCTGGCCCTGTTCGGCATTCGCGGATACTTAACACGCTTAACGAGATCTTGGTATTTGATCTGAGTCTGGCTACGAGCCTATACGCACTAACCATCTACGTGGGAGTAGTTATGGGTATCCCGACGTCGTGGTATCAGCCGAAGCACTTCAGACGTCAGCGACTGAGCGGCGCGCGCCGGGTTGGACTGCGTTAACGCAACTTCCTTTGTAATGGAGGTTGCTAGGTCTGCTCACCGGCCGCGTACGCAACGTGCAGGTGTGCTCAGGGCGATGGGCCCAGACCCCTGCGCGCTTAGGTTTAGACCAGCGTGCTGGCCTCTCTGTTGAGCCTAGGTGGGGCTGCGACGTGTTGATCTTCCGAGGCCGGGCATGACCCAGGAAAGTGTGTCCGGCCAAATGGGATCGAGCGTGTTGGGTTATGTGGTGCACCCCTGCAGGGAAGTTAATCTATTCGAATAGCCGTGATCTTCGGTAACAGGACGACTTGGAGTTGTACCTTGACCTTATGACAACTAGAACCGGATACTTAATAAAACACACCCTTCCAAGTTCCACAGACAACCCGGTGATCGCTTTTCCGCAGGGCGACGAGGAGAGGATCGCCGGGTAGGAATATGCTATGCGATGCTACTGGAGATGCTACCTGGATATGCTACTTGGAGATGCTACTTGGAGGACTACAATCTACTCTCTTCTATATGCTGCAAGACGGAGGCTACCAGAAGCGTAGTCTTCGACAGGATTAGCTATCCCCCTCTTCTTTTGGCATTCTGCAGTTCAATCCACCGATATGGCCTCCTTACACATATACCCATGCATATGTAGTGTAGCTCCTTGCTTGCGAGTACTTTGGATGAGTACTCACGGTTGCTTTTCTCCCTCTTTTCCCTTTTCCCTTCTACCTGGTTGTCGCAACCAGATGCTGGAGTCCAGGAGCCAGACGCCACCGTCGACGACGACCCCTACTACACCGGAGGTGCCTACTACTACGTGCTGCCCGCTGACGACGACCTGGAGTAGTTTAGGAGGATCCCAGGCAGGAGGCCTGCGCCTCTTTCGATCTGTATCCCAGTTTGTGCTAGCCTTCTTAAGGCAACTTGTTTAACTTATGTCTGTACTCAGATATTGTTGCTTCCGCTGACTCGTCTATGATCGAGCACTTGTATTCGAGCCCTCGAGGCCCCTGGCTTGTATTATGATGCTTGTATGACTTATTTTATTTGTAGAGTTGTGTTGTGATATCTTCCCGTGAGTCCCTGATTTTGATCGTACACATTTGCGTGCATGATTAGTGTACGATTGAATCGGGGGCGTCACAGTGTGGCCGTAGGCGCTGGGCATGCGCCTCTCGTCCTCCTGGCGAGAGGAGGGAGATGACTGGCACGAGCCCGGTGGAGTGGGCTGCTGCAGTGTGGGCCAGGTAAGAACCATGTAAGGGTTTTTCCCTTTTTTTGTTTTCTTTTCTATTTCTGACATATGTTTTTGACTTAAAATAAATACTAGCACAATTGTAAAAATGTTGGGATTCCTTGTGACCACTAGTTATAATATACTAGAGGCCCTCACCAATTTCCAACATTTTTGGAGCCATTAAAATATTTATATTATTTAAATAGCTCCAATTCAAATACATATGGGTTCATTCAAAAATCCAAAATGTTTAGCAAAAATGTGCATCACTTCTGGTTGTTGTTTGCAATATTTTCCAAAGACCATGAACATTTTTTGAAGAGCATTTTGGGTTTATTGAAATTCCATTTTTAATTTGAATCTATTTGAATTTGCTTTGGTGCTAGGGTTTGAAACATTCCCCATTTCAATTTCATTTGAAACTTAAACATGATGCACAAAGCAAGCCTAAATCATACCAGAACTAGGGATGTGACAGAAGATCACTAATGATGTTTGGACAAGGACCATTAAGGTTTGGCTTGAGATGATCATAATCACATCCTTTACACAAAGGATTGTTCCAGATGGAAGAACCTTAGTAATTAAAGAGGAGGCATTATTAATTATATTCCAAGCCATATTAGTAACCAAAGATTTGTTTCATGATGGCTAAATTCCTAATACCCGTGCCTCCTTTATGCATAGGTCTACAAATATCATCTGAAGCTCTAAAACAAATAGGCTTTGCCTTATAATCCTTCTGCATACCTATCCAGCAAAATTTCCGAACAATGGAAGTGAGTTTGTGTATAGACATATAGTAAACCGGAAAAGAAGCAAAGACCGGTTTTATAAGAGTAGGCATACAAACATGAGATAGTCTATTCGCCTTGTAGCTGTTAAGTTTGGCTGTAAAATTATCAATAATAAAGTTATAAGCGTTTGCCCTATTCCTACCAGGAAAAATAAGAGGATGACCAAGATGAATAGTGTTAAGATCCATATCCAGAGCAGGAAAAGTATTTTTTTGTAGAATTTCTAATAGAGATGTTTGTATTCTTACTAAATAAAATTGCTGACTTGTTCCAATTGGGAGTTTGACCTGAGGCATCGCAGGATTGGTTGATGATGTGAGGAATAGTATCTGCATCTTCATTATATGCCCTGCCACAGACAGTCAAATCATCTACAAACATTAAAGAGTGAACAAAAGGATAGTTGGGTCCTAGTTGAATGCCATGGAAATGATTAGTATTTAAGGCTTCCTGCATAGAAAGTGACAACTCATTGACAACAAGTATAAAAAGATATGGCGACAGTGGACATCCTTGTCGGATGCCTCTTGATCCTTTAAAGCTACCAAAAGGCATCCCATTTATGTTAACTAAAAAAAGTAGCAGAAGATATACATTCATAAATTAGATTGACAAAATGACCATGCAACCTTTTACGTAGGAGAGCTCTTTTGATAAAAGTCCGCTCTATCCTATCAAAAGACTTTGGAAGATCAATTTTGAGCGTGAAAGCTTTATGTTTCCAAGAAGCTAATTGGAAGGAGTGAGTAATATCTTGAGCCACAAGAATACTATTTGGAATTTTATTACCCTGAATAAAAGTTTGTTGAGATTCATGAATATAATCAGGGAGAATATCTTTCAGCCTATTGGCCAAAGTTTTTGTTATAGTCTTATACACTACATTACATAGACTAATAGGTCTAAATTCTTGAGGACTATGCATTATCTTTTTTAGGAATCAACATGATATAAGTTTTACTAGCAAATATGCCCGTGTGTTGCAACGGAAGAAAACAACCCTCACAAGCCATTTACCCACTGAGCATCGTTAAAGACATCACCTAATGCCTATAACATAATAAACATGACTAATACATCATCCTGAGGTGCACATCCTCCATTTCAATATAACATTAGACACATGTTTCAGCTTGTCGTCTTTGCCGCCCTTGTCGCCGGTGGTCGCGGTACCAGTTGTCACTAACCAAGGTTGGCCCGGTCCAATAGCTGGATTGTTGAGTCACCTTCATGTCCGACGAAGATCAAGAACGTTAAACAAAGTTCTTTTAATCATCTGGCTAATATAATAGGAAAAGGCATTGCACATAATATATGTCTCTATCATCATTTAAATTAAATAGTTTGTGTCATATAGACCATGAAAACTTAGTTGGACTCCTCATGCATTTTGACGCACTGGCCGAATGAGACTGGTCATACGTGAAGACGTGACAGAGAAAAAGATTCCTTCAATATCCCTAGTTTAATAAATTAAACTAAAACAATGCATCAGGTTGGCATATTTCAAAAATTCGCCAAGTTTTATTAATAGGTATAGATTAAAGCAATTTAGCTACAGTGCCTCCCGTTTTTTTAAATATGTTTTAAAAAATGTTTGCCTTTTCAAATTTATAGTTCAAAACATATTTGTGTTTTTAAAATGTATGCAAATTCAAAAGACAATCACAACGGTACCTTCTAGTTTTAAAAAAATTGTTTGTGTTTTAAAAAATACTCAGGTTTCAGAAAAAAATAGAAAGATAAATATTGTTCTTTTGAAAAACATGTTTGAGTTTCAGCTTATTCTTAACAACTTTGCAAAAAATTTGCGTTCTAAAATATATTTACTTTAAAAAATATTTTCCTCTCAGTATCTCGAGCGATTCCTAGTTAAATGTAAAACTTCACGTTTCTAATTAAACACCAAGGCTTCCTTTGTCTAGTGGCTAGCACTCTGAGCGTTGTAGCTTGAGCGGCTGGGTTTGAATCCTGTAGGGTAGTATTTATTCAGAAGCTTACCTTTGATGTAAAAATCTTGTACTAGTCTAGTCACATCATCACTAATCCATCTCCGTGCTAGAAGATAGAAAGCTACATTGAGACCATTAGGCCCTGGAGAAGCATCCCTTTTCATTCCCCTTTAGAACCTGCAATATTTCTTCTTTATCTGGTAAAGGAGGAAAATCAACCATGCCTTCATTGTTGTTACTGATTGGAGGAAGAATATCAAAGTTAGGTCTACTAGAGGTAAATAAGTTGGAAAATAGTTGATAAAACAGGAATCAGTATCTTCTCGATTTTGAAAAAACATTGTTAGTTGATAAAACATCTTACTTAACATGTTCTTCCTCCTTCACTTGAACACAGAGTTATAAAAGAAATTTGTATTCTATCTTCCTTGGTAGCCCAATGTTTTTATCTCTTTGCCTATAGTATTCTATAAGCTTACTCATGGTATTATCGTATTGTTGTACTAAACTAGCTTCAAAATTGTGATCCTGAAGGTGAATGGGCTTAGATTGCAGTTCTCCAATTTCTCCTTGTATTACATCGACCTGTTACTTCTGTGGTCGCTTGCTCCTACTCCATTTCTTAAGAGAACCTGCAAGTAATCCACTTCTAACATGGAAAGGTTAGTTATTAGTACAGTTCCGATTATTTTTAGCTGTATCATAATATTCCTCTTCAAGAAGCCACCAATTTTCAAATTTAAAAGTTCTCCTACTTTTGATAGTCAAAGGCTGAGAAATAGTAAGAATTGGAGCCTGATCACTATGCATAATAGAAAGATTGTACGCAGAAGTATTAGGAAAATTATTGCACCATACAATATTAGGAAAGCAATGATCAAGCCTTTTATAAGTAGGAATAGAAGTGAAACGCTTATTGCACCATGTGAGAAAGCAGGACCATTATAACACATATACATCGTTTCACATAATTTGAGAAGTTAGCCATACGATGATGGTTCGATACAACATTACTATTCTTCTCTAAGGGATCAAGTATATCATTGAAGTCACCCATGCAGTATATTGGAATCCCTGGAGAAGAAGACACAAAATCCTCGATCATCTTCCATATGTCCTTGGTTTTACGGTGGTGAGGATTGCCATAGACACAAACTAGGTAGAAACTAAAGTTGATACTTATATTTACAACCGATGCTAGAACTACATACTAACTATAGTACTTGATATCTAGCTTCATGTCATCCAACGACTTGACCCAAAGGCCTCCAGCTTGGCCTTCCGCCAGAACAACAAAACTTGGCATTGATGGATGACATAAGATTGGCAAGATATTGCATCTTGTTACTGCCAAGGGTCTTGCCTACCCCTCGACAGTTCCAGGGTATGAAATTCATGGTGTTCCTAGCTCCTTCAAGGATGGCATCATAGCCTCTTCAGAAGAAGTTCCATTCCTCTTATCACTCCCCTTGCCATGAACTAACGCTTTACCACCAGTGTTTGCATCAGTTTGAATGACACCTGCAACTTGATCTGCATTCTTGGGAAGCATTTGACCACCAACGTCATCCATAACTAATCCGGTGAAGCCACTGATTTGAGTACGATTAACCCCCGAGTGCGGAGAGCCCATCGAGCAAGGTCGTTGACCTGCAACCTTGCATTCTGAAGCCAACCGTTGATATGATGCGGATCATCGGTGGTAGGAATACCAGTTGTCATACAACTTCTCAGGTGCACGCCATTGTGGCCATCATGAACACCTCCATTCCCTCCACCGTATGGAAAGTCAGCTTTTATTGGAACCGAAAAGGATCTATATCTATCTATCTATCTATCTATACCTCTATATATACCTATACTAATTTGTGACTCCCTAAAAATTCCCATATTAATTAGTAATTAGGAACCGTTAATCTCGTGGGACCAAATTATTACGGTCAAGATCTCTCGCAAAAAGAAAAAAAATCATGGATATCTCCCTCATGACTGAAATCTCTCAATCTCTCACGTCTAAAAGTACTTCACACATGGGCCTTTGCATGCGGCAGCTGGGACGCAAGTTATTACGCCTCAGATTGAAATAAATTATTGAACTGCAATAGACAATGTATGAGAAACCAACTATTTTTCCCCATGCCCTAAGAATAATCGTAAAAAAAAACGTACACACCTGCGTGCATGGGGAAACCGGCTAGGGAACCAAGTTTTTTTTTTCTAAAGTATCCCTTGATTATCTCCTGAAAACGTGCAAAGCAGAAATTCCCGTACACACCTGCGTGCATGGGGAAATAGGATAGCGAACCAAGTTTTTTTTTTGCTAAAATATCCCCTGATTATCTCCTGAAAACATGCAAAGCAGAAATTCCCTTAAATAACCATGCCTTGATTATCTCCTTAAAACGTGCAAGGCACAAACTACCTATCCGGAAATTTACACGAAGAAAATCTCACGCCTCTGCATAGAAACAGATTATTTTGCATGTTCTCTCCCCCTAGAAAAATAGGCAGGTACATGCGAGAACCATTGCAGTCTGCCAAACTTCTTGATTCCACGAGTGATTGGCTCTTCTGATCGATTTGAGTCCGCCAAGACGTGCAGCTGTATCCCTTCTCGATCGACATCCGACCAGTGCAACTTAAACTTTTTGATTCCCTATCCATCTATTTTCTTGGAGAAATTAGGATCCACGATTTGTGATTGGCACTTCTGATCGATTCTGAGTCCGCCTAGACGTACATCTGGCCAGTGCAACTTCCTCTGCCAGCCTGGCCCCAGACAAATCGACGACATGGCTACGATCATCCAGCGGGAAAGCCTTGCTGGTTGTCTTTCTGTAAACATCGCCGGTTTGCCTTCCCGACAAAGACAGGCTCCCACTCTCCTTCTGTTCTCCAAGAGGTTATCCCGAATTCCCGATTGATTTTGAGAATATATCAACTAGCATTGTTTACAAGTTATAAAGCTTTCTTTGATCTCATGGTAATCCAACTCTGTTGTTCAATACTTCTAATAAGTTTTTCATCAATCATGCTCTCTGACTATGCTACCAGCAGGACTTATACATCAGGTTATCACATTGTATTAATTGTTTATGTCTAACTATTATTTACTTCTTGCATCTACTAATGTTGATGTTACCTATAGGAATCGACAACATAATTTTGTGTTTTAAAGGTGCTCTCAATGAATTTCCAACCAAGCAATGTTTTGTCATGTTTTATATACCAGAGGCAAGGTCGATTCAGAGGAGAAATATATGCACAAAAAATTAATTCAATGGCATTTTGTTTTGTTGGTGGGAGGGCGCTGTCTAAACATACAACAACAACAAAGCCTTTAGTCCCAAACAAGTTGGGGTAGGCTAGAGGTGAAACCCATAAGATCTCGCAACCAACTCATGGCTCTGGCACATGGATAGCAAGCTTCCACGCACCCCTGTCCATAGCTAGCTCTTTGTCGATACTCCAATCCTTCAGGTCTCTCTTAACGGACTCCTCCCATGTCAAAATCGGTCGACCCCGCCCTCTCTTGACATTCTCCGCACGCTTTAGCCGTCCGCTATGCACTGGAGCTTCTGGAGGCCTGCGCTGAATATGCCCAAACCATCTCAAACGATGTTGGACAAGCTTCTCCTCAATTGGTGCTACCCCAACTCTATCTCGTATATCATCATTCCGGACTCGATCCTTCCTCGTGTGGCCACACATCCATCTCAACATACGCATCTCCGCCACACCTAACTGTTGAACATGTCGCCTTTTAGTCGGCCAACACTCCGCGCCATACAACATTGCGGGTCGAACCGTCGTCCTGTAGAACTTGCCTTTTAGCTTTTGTGGCACTCTCTTGTCATAGAGAATGCCAGAAGCTTGGCGCCACTTCATCCATCCGGCTTTGATTCGATGGTTCACATCTTCATCAATAACCCCATCCTCCTGCAACATTGACCCCAAATACCGAAAGGTGTCCTTCCGAGGTACGACCTGGCCATCAAGGCTAACCTCCTCCTCCTCACAGCTAGTAGTACTGAAACCGCACATCCTGTACTCGGTTTTAGTTCTACTAAGCCTAAACCCTTTCGATTCCAAGGTTTGTCTCCATAACTCTAACTTCCTATTTACTCCCGTCCGACTATCGTCAACTAGCACCACATCATCCGCAAAGAGCATACACCATGGGATATCTCCTTCTATACCCCTTGTGACCTCATCCATCACCAATGCAAAAAGATAAGGGCTCAAAGCTGACCCCTGATGCAGTCCTATCTTAATCGGGAAGTCATCGGTGTCGACATCACTTGTTCGAACACTTGTCACAACATTATTGTACATGTCCTTGATGAGGGTAATGTACTTTTCTGGGACTTTGTGTTTCTCCAAGGCCCACCACATGACATTCCGCGGTATCTTATCATAGGCCTTCTCCAAGTCAATGAACACCATATGCAAGTCCTTCTTATGCTCCCTATATCTCTCCATAAGTTGTCGTACCAAGAAAATGGCTTCCATGGTCGACCTCCCAGGCATGAAACCAAACTGATTTTTGGTCACGCTTGTCATTCTTCTTAAGCGGTGCTCAATGACTATCTCCCATAGCTTCATTGTATGGCTCATCAGCTTAATTCCACGGTAATTAGTACAACTCTGAACATCCCCCTTGTTCTTAAAGATTGGTACTAATATACTCCGTCTCTATTCTTCTGGCATCTTGTTTGCCCGAAAAATGAGGTTGAAAATCTTGGTTAGCCATACTATCGCTATGTCCCTGAGACCTTTCCACACCTCAATGGGGATACAATCAGGGCCCATCGCCTTGCCTTCTTTCATCCTTTTTAAAGCCTCCTTCACCTCAGACTCCTGGATGCGCCGCACAAAACGCATGCTGGTCTCATTAAAGGAGTCATTCAGTTTAATGGTAGAACTCTCATTCTCCCCATTGAACAACTTGTCGAAGTACTCCCGCCATCTATGCTTAATCTCTTCGTCCTTTACCAAGAGTTGGCCTGCTCCGTCCTTGATGCATTTGACTTGGCCAATATCCCTCGTCTTCCTCTCCCGGATCTTAGCCATCTTATAGATGTCCCTTTCACCTTCCTTCGTGCCTAACCGTTGGTAGAGGTCCTCATATGCCCGACCCCTTGCTTCACCAACAGCTCGCTTTGCGGCCTTCTTCGCCATCTTGTACTTTTCTATGTTGTCTGCACTCCTATCCAGGTATAGGCGTCTGAAGCAATCTTTCTTCTCTTTAAGCGCCTTATGGACATCATCATTCCGCCACCAGTTATCTTTATCTTCGCTTCTCCTTCCCCTGGACACTCCAAACTCCTTCGAGGCCACCTTACGAATGCAAGTCGCTATCTTCATCCACACATTGTCCGCATCCCCTCCTTCCTCCCAAGGGCCCTCCTTAAATACCCTCTCCTTGAACACCTGAGCTACCTCCCCCTTGAGCTTCCACCACTTCGTTCTAGCGACCTTGGCATGCTTATCCCGCTGGACACGAATCCGAAAGCGGAAGTCAGCAACCACCAGCTTATGCTGGGGTACAACACTCTCCCAGGTATCACCTTACAGTCTAGGCACGCACGCCTATCTTCTCTTCTCGAGAGGATGAAATCAATCTGGCTAGAGTGTTGGCCACTACTAAAAGTCACCAGATGTGATTCTCTCTTTCTAAAGAGGGTGTTAGCTACAATCATGTTGTAGGCTAGAGCAAACCTTAAGACATCTTCTCCTTCTTGATTCCTGATGCCATAGCCAAAGCCCCCATGCGCCCCTTCAAAACCTGTGTTAGATGTACCCACATGGCCATTGAGGTCTCCTCCTATGAAGAGCTTCTCACCAATCGGTACACTCCTAACCATGTCTTCCAAGCCTTCCCAGAACTCCCTCTTGGTGTTCTCATTGTGGCCTACTTGCGGGGCATATGCGCTGATAACATTGAGAACCAAGTCCTCAGCTACCAGCTTGACCAGGATAATCCGGTCCCCACGCCTCCTGACGTCTACCACTCCATACTTGAGGCTCTTGTTGATCAAGATGCCTACGCCATTTCTGTTTGCAGCCATCCCCGTGTACCACAGCTTGAAGCCGGTATCCTCCACTTCCTTCGCCTTCTGTCCTCTCCATTTGGTTTCTTGGACGCAAAGGATATCAACACCTCTCCTCACTGCTGCATCAACTAGCTCCCGAAGCTTCCCTGTCAGAGACCCTACGTTCCAGCTACCTAAGCGACTCCTCCTAGGCTCAGCTAGCTTCCTTACCCTTCGCACTCGTCGAGTCAAATGCGAAGACCCTTGCTCATTTTCCACTACATCCGGGCGCCGATGTAGCGCGCCACTAAGGATGCGACGACCCGATCCTCGCTCACTTGCCACCGTATCCGGATCAAGATACGGCGCGCCACTTGGGGGGTGACGGCCCGGCCCTTGCCCATTTTCCACCACACCCGGGTTCCGATGTGGCGCGTCGCTGAGAGGGTTACGCCCCAACGAAAATCTTTTGGGTTTCATCTCCATAAGAGTGGCTGAGTTTTTACGTTGGCTCGCCAAGCCTATCACAACCCTCCTCCTTTACCCGGGCTTGGGACCGGCTATGTTGAGACAACATAGGCGGAGTTAGGGCGCTGTCTAAACATAAGTAAGAATATGTGATCATCAAGTGTGAGAGATGGCAAGAGTACGTGTTAAGGACAAGGGCAAGTTAAAGATTAAGGTGATTTTATATTGTTCTCACATCGATCAGTTTCTATAGTATATATGATGATATATTAAAAACAGTCTAGCAACTATTGGTACTTATAATTGGTTGATTAGCACGAGTGAGTGATACAATACAAGCGGTAAACTGCTGCAACAAGTTACGTTGTAGTGTAGTATCTATCCGTAACATCTAAAAGAAACAAAAACTGATTAGCATTTTATGTAAAAAAATGAGTTGTAGTGTCTATTTGTAACATCTAGAAGATGAAATAATCTGATCGATGAGCATTATTTGGTTTACAAGACTATGTATCTTTGTTCTTTTAATTGTTATTAATATAGGCATCTCCGTATTATGAGGTATAGAGAGTAGAAGGAAGATTCTAAATACTTGGATATCCAAAGTTGTAAGAGCAGTCTATTACTTTATTGGGATGTTACTCTGATCAATACTTGCCGCCAACAAACTAAATACCCTCGCAAATGTTATAGTGACTTTTTTCCTTCTCCAGTATATCTTCTCTAAATCGTATTTAGTTAGGAAGGTGCTTCTCTATATTTGCTGGCAAGCACATGTCACTTCACTGCCTCTGCCACATCTGGTAATCGGATGTAATATACATGTCTCCTCTTTCTGCTGCATCTTCTTCCTTTGCTCCTCACGGATTGTTTGTTCTCTTTAACTCCACTGCTTTTCACTGGATCTTCACATTTGGTTCCATATATATGGTTGCAAACATCCCTGGCCGTAGCTGAGCATACTGCAGGCCCGGTAACAACGCCACAGTTGGTAATCAGTATACTTCGCATATGACATAATAGTGGCCGCAAAGTTAAATCCCTTGGGTCAGGCTTTGTAATGCACTACACCTTCATACCTATTTAAGAAGTTTATGTTTTGTCTGTACTTGATGCACTAGCTCTATGGTTTGGATGTCAGTAGGCAGTTTATTTAGTGATATCATCAGCAAGTTTTTCAATTCTTATAGCAGGAGCATTAAAATGTGTACTATATTTCAAATAATACTTCTGAAGATGATTTTAAATATAAATATGACCTTTTCCTCGATGAATACGTCTATAGTTTGTTTACTTTTGACTTTGGTGCTACGACTCTTTTGCCCTAAACAGTACACATGTTCCAGTCTTTTTTCAGTCTGAAGGATAACAAATTAACAAGTAGCCAACATTTGTGCTATGCAAATAAGTAATTGGTCTCTTAAAGTATGTGCAAACGAAATAAGTCACACTGTTATTGAATAATCCATACAGAATTGACATAACAGAACTCATTGATAGCCATTTACGAGAACAAAGTGCTTTTTGTTTCAGAGATTTCGTGATATTTAGTGAAAACTATTGTTATTCATGTGAAACCAACTCCTCATTTTCTTAATAAGCTTATTATCCTTCTTTTTTGCAGAAGTATTAGGTGAACTATAAATTTGTACAGTGCCGATGATGCAATTATGCTGCTTAGATTAGCATTCAATTCATTATTTGTTCATCCTTTTTTGGTTCATTTTAGGTGAAATATATACAATATAATGAACTTCCCTATGGTCATCTTATTAGGAACTTTCAGTTGAATAAAGGCATAAGAGAGATGCATGTGCCAACAAGCGATGCCCTGAAATCTTCTAAAGTTGTTGCTTCACATTCTGATTTATGGTGACTTAAATATTTGCTTCAAGTCTTAGTATCTTCTACCTATCTATAACTTATTTTCTATGACTGACGACTAAAATTATTTTCAGCTCTATCTATTTTGCATATATTTGATAGATAGATTTATACTGAGCATATAGATTTAAATATATGATATTATCCAAACACAAAAAATATTATCAATAATTCATTTTTATTTTCCCTAATCAACCAGCCCGTGCAAAAGTAACATATATCTAAGGTATTATAAACAACTAGCCCGTGCGCATGCACGGGTTGACGGCTAGTAGTACTAAAGTCTTAACAAGAGCGGCACCAAGAAGTCCCCTTCCCTTTTCGCTAGGGATATCCCAGTGGTTAGGGCGAGCTCTGGAAGGACGTGCCTGAGTAGATCGATGCATGCCTCCATCTGCCTTAGCCCCCACTCTACCATCACGTCTAAGAGGATGAAAATCCCTCATCACCATAGGCATGGACACGAACTCCTGGGTGAGGCACACCAGAGATGAAGAACGTGAAGAATCACCGGCTGAATGGATGGGTGGCGTCTGCGGAGCAGTTCTAACAAGGAAAGGACGCGGCGGGGAGACATCTAGATTGGGCTGAGCAAGACACTTCAGAGGAG
>NC_041384.1:48267275-48277200 GCF_002162155.2 Triticum dicoccoides | reverse complement strand
ACCATTTGAACATAGCCACGACACCAAAGAAGCACGGAAATTTATTCGTGGATAATATTGGTTCATTTCACCGAGTGACGAGTTTACTCCTCACCCGCCTGCACCGCCTCGGCGAGAAGGGGCAACGGTTGCTATTGCTCGTTGGAGGAGGAGAATTCACCGACGCAGCGGTGGAGGATGATGGCCCTAGAGACCATGGGCGGCGGTGTCACGATTTGGAGCTCCCTCCAGATCCATTGGCCGGTGCCGAGAACCAGCCGGTGCCGCCGGAACATCGCTCGACCGAGGAGAGAAGAGGGTCGGCTACGGTCTGTGAAGAGGAGATGGGAGGCGAGGTGAGGACGGAGTTGGTCGGCGCAGCCTCCCTGCTAAAGTAGTCTGGGCAGGCGGACCGACGCTGCTTTAAGAAAAGGGTTAATTATCCTTTTGCCCTCAGTGGTGTCCATGTACTCAATTTTGTTCTCAGATGCGAATTGTCCTTAGTTTTGCCCCTAATCCATGCACAGCAACTATGACGAGGCCAAACGACCATATTTGAGTCCATTCCGTCCACCGGTGTTAGTGGTTGTGGGTCCGAAACTTAAACGTGGGACCGTGTGGATATGGGTCCGGAGCTGACATGTAGGCCCGTGCAACTAAATCCCCAAATCATTCTAGCTCACTCTGCCCATCCACCGGCCAGCTGTCCTGCGCTGCCACCGCCACCACCTGCGCGCGGCCAGCACCTGCCCCGCCACCAGCTGCACGGCCTGCTCCGCCGCTACCGTCCTGCGCCTACGCTCCACGGCTACCTACGACGCCCGCCACCTTCCTGCGACGCCACAGGTGGGGCGCCCGCCACCTACTTGACCCGCAGCGCGGCCTCCTTCCGTGCGCCCGGCGGAGCGCTCAAAGGTGGGAGCTGTTGGAGCTATTTGAACTAGGAGGAAGAACCCTAGGGCGAAATGGCCAGCAGCGGCGACCCTGGAGTATTCGGCGAGGCAGGCATCGGGCCGGAGATCCGCCGCGTCCACGACTGGGTTCCCGAGGGGTAAGTCTCGCCTCTTGTTTAGATTGAGCTTAGTTGTGCATTTGAACACTCGATTCGAGTAGGTTTGCCCAATTAGTATGCTGATTGCGTCTCTGTTTTTCGCCGGTTAGGATGGAGTTGCGGTTTGCTTTCATGGTGCACATTAGAAGGGACCGCTACATGTTTGATGCAAAGGATAAGAAGAAATACCAAGGAGGTTTGATTATCGGTTGCAAATGGCTAGTAATTGGAGTTTCAGACAATTTGGGGAGGCAATTTGTAGCCAATATCCTTGGGGTTTGCTTGATGAAGTGGTATACAAATACTATGATGGGGTTTTGAGTTAAAAGCACTGGGGGTCCTAGAACTTGCTCTCAATATGATGGTTTGGTCCTACAACTTGAAAATTGACCCTACCCAGTCCCTGAACTTGCTCAAGATGTGCAAATCAAGTCCTGACGAATCCGAGCTTGCCATGTGGACTCGTGGGTGCGCACCCGGTCAGCGCGTCGCATTTTGCAAAGACCCCCTGTCGTTGCTTCGTATCAACCCGCAGTACAACCATTTCACCTGAATTAATTAAAGGAGACCACCAGCTCACTTCCCTCTCTGTTTCTTGCTTTGCTCCTCTGCTCGACGCCGCAGATCTTCGCCGCCGTCCAGCCCGCCGCAGCCGCCAAGCAAGCTAGCGGCCATGGTTTCATGGAGTGATTCCGGATCGAGCTCGTACGCGTCAAGTGGCGACGAGTCACCAATCGGGTGAGATCCTGTCCAGGTTCAAATGGGCATCTAGGGTTTCTGAAAAATGCGATTTCTTACCAGATTTTGTTTTAGGGTCCTCGCACCATTGAGAGCACCGATTGGGCAGGCCTTGCTGCAGATCTACCTAATAGGTGTGAGCACCAAGCAGTGTGTGAGAAGTTTGTTGCATTTGAGTCTGTTGACAGTGGAAGAAGATTCCTGGGTTGTGCACAAAAGGTTAGTACATGTTGGTAGTTGTAGATTGAGATGGTAGTGCTGTAGTACTAGTTCATTTGATATTGAACTTGATCTGTTGTGCCATTTTGTGCCATTTAGTTTATTTTAGTTGTTCAAATATGTATTTTTGTGCAAATAGACATGTTGTACTGAAACTTGATTCAGTGAGTTAACTGAATTTTGATTCAGTTAACTTAGTTTTGTCCAGTCAACTGCATTTTGATTCAGTGTTACTGTGTTTTCTTCAGTTAACTGAATTATGCATTTCCTCACCAATTTTAGGATGGGCCTAAATGCCCCTATGTGCATTGGGTTGACCCAGAGTGGCTTCCACAATTGAGGACCAGTCTAGCTAGGATCTGGGGCATGTATGAAGATGAGGTCACATCCAGGATTAGGCAAGCTGTTGTTCAGGCTGAAGAAAATGTTAGGGTTGTGAAAGAGAAGGAAGCCATGGAAAAGGACCTGAGGTTTTTTAAACTTGGTTTTGCTAAGATGGTGGCTGACAAAGAGCAGGCAATTACTGAATTGGGCAACACAAGGCTAGCTCTGTCTAACCTAAAGCTAGAACTTGAGAAGAAGAGAATGGCTGACAAATCAGTGACCAACATTCATCAGGTGGTCAGGGCTAAGGCAGAGAAAGAGAGGGATGAGATGAAGCAAGAGAGGGACAAATTGAAGGAAGAAAGGGATGTGTTGAAGAAAGAGATTAAGAAGCTAGAGTATATGATTGGTGACCTGTTCAAGCATAAAGAGGACACCAAGTGCAAGATAAGGAAGGTTAGGGAGCTGCTAGATGAATTTGAGTGATCATCTAGACTTGTTTAGTTAATGATTATCAGTGGAATTGTTTAGTTAATTTAGGTTATCTTTGATGCCCTGTATCCAGATGCACTGTACTATTTGCTGCAATCAACAAGCATGCACTATGTTATCTGAATTTGGTTAAGTGAATTTTGATTATCAATGCTCTGCGAGTTAACTGAATTGCTTTTCTGTTGAACTTAACTATTATTCAGTTATCTGAATGTAGATTCACTGAAGTGAGTATTTCTTTGGTTAACTGAACATTGTTTCAGTTTACTGATTTGTTATGTCAGTTTACTGATTTGTTATGTCAGTTTACTGATTTGTTATGTCAGTTCACTGTGTTTTTTATATATACAATGAAATTTTATCAAATTTTTTGTATAAGATTGTTTTTGCAGTTAACTGAAGTTTGCTATACAATGTTAACTGAATATGGTTCAGTTAACTGTTATTTGTTCAGTTATCTGAAAGTTGCATACACTGGTATTTTGGATCACAGAATGGTAGATCTAGGATTTCATTAAGTTACTTCATACATTCCATACATTGCATCACATATCATAGAAGAAGGAGGAACTAGGATTTATTACATTGCATGACATTAAATCTTATTCATCTGGATACAGAATTCATGTAGATACTGCATGACAAATAAAAACCAGATACTGCATCACATAAAAACTTCAGTTAAGTGCAAATAGCCAGGAGGATCTAGATACTGCATCACATAAAAACTTATTCATCTAGATACAGAATTCTACTCCACCTCATCCTAGTCACCTGAAAGGGATGGAAGTTTGCCCTCCTCCTTGCCCAGTGGATGACATCATCATCACTAGGGTTGGAGCCAAGGGGGAATGCCTCCTGGAACTGCTCCATGTATTTGCGGTTGCGTGCTGCAAGTATCCGCTGAGCTAGGTTCCTTCTCTCCCTCCTTCTTGCCTCTCTGCGCCTGGCTACCCTTGGCACCTGTTCTTCTTCATCGATGACCTCTCCAAGATCCATCTCTATATGTCCTAGGGTTTTCTCTGGCGGCTAGGGGGAGGAGAAGGGATTGTGGCTGTTGTTTGTGGCAAATGGGGGTGCTTTATATAGTAGAAATGGTGGTTGGTAGGTAGGCATTAGATTTATGGTGGTAGGTAGGCCAAATGTTAGAGTCAACTATTGGTTTCCAAAGTAATAAACACTCTGAATTTGAACTTAACTGAATTATAACTAACACTCTGAATTCTAACTAAATGGAATTTGAACTTAACTAGATTATAACTAACACTCTGAATTTAAGTTAACTGAATTCTTACTAAAGGGAATTATAACTTAACTGAATTTTAACTTAACAGTCTGAACTAGACTGAATTTTTACCAAACTGAATTCTTACTAAAGGGAATTATAACTTAACTGAATTTTGACTTAACAGTCTGAACTTAACTGAATTTTAACTTAACAATCTGAACTAGACTGAATTTTGACTAAAAAATGAGTCTGAAACCTGAATTTCTGTATGAGGTGCCATATGTACAGATTGCTATTTATAGTAAGTGCTCCACATGCAGAAAGAAGAGAAAGAAACAAGTAAAGCAGTACTGTATGCAACATTTGCATCAGAGCAGTGCAACACACCACATTTGCAAGATTGGAAGCAATCCAGTTACATACCAACATCATGCATGTTCAGATAATTACAGATAACTTATGTGTTGTATATAGTAGCACACCTAACCATAGAATGTCCAAAAGAGTTCTAACTTATATGCTGTGATGATATAGCAGCATACCTAGCTAACAGCCCCATCTTACTAACTTATATGCTGTCATATATATCAGCATACCTACCTAACAGCATCATATCTCTAACTTATATGATGTGGTATGACAGCATACATAAGCAGCACCTCTTGCAAACGCAGCATTCTTCAGTCCTTGAGCAGCTTCAGGCGCTCGGAGCGGCGCACCTCCAGAACAGCTGCCCTCTTCACTGCTGCTTTCTTCTTCTTGCTAACCTCCTGAACAGCCGGCGCCACCTCCTCCTCCTCAACCTCCTGCTTGATGATAGCGGATTCAGGCAGATCTGGCAGGTCGTCCACCTCAATGGGAACGTTGCAACCACCATCCACGGCGGCTCCGATCGGCGCAACGATCTGCACCTCCGGCTCATCGTTTGACAACAGGACGACCTCCGGCACCTCCTCGTCAGATGACTCATCGTCGGAGTCGTCGTCAGGCCCGAAGAGGACAGACGAACCTTGACGGTCCCAGTAGGTGGCGTTGACGGGCGCCGGCAGGGCAAGCACGAAGTCGTGGATGTGCTCGATCCTGGACGCAACGCGCTCTGCATCCGGCTGGGCCGGTGGCGCGGTGGATGAGCGGTACATCCACCAGCGGGCCCGCTGCCTGGGGTCAGGGGAGCGCTGAACCTCGCGCATTGCCCAGAGGAGGATGGTCGCCGGAGGAACGTCGATGCCGTTGGGGAAGGCACGACGCTTCTGAGCATCCGTCATCACCTTGACGAGACCGTGTGTGTGGATCTTCATCATCTGAACACTTGGGAACCACCGCGCGACCTCTCTGTATTGCGCGCGAAGCTCGGGGTTGTCGCCGGCCAGCTCTTCGATGGCTTTCTGCCATCCGAGACTCTGGTCCATGGCGGCGGCGGTGGCCTGGTCGTCGAGACGGTGAGTGGCGTGGTTTTTTGGGTGGTTGGCGGAGTGGTGGAGGAGTGGGGTGTGCGAGCGGTGAGTGGAGAGGGAGAACGGCAAGTCGCCATGTCTTAAAGTGAGGAAACCGAAACGACTACGCTACGGTGTGCTCGATCGTTGGATAGAGGCCGTAACGCATGCTTAACTGCAGGACCACCAAAGTTACAATATGTATATCCGGAGGTGCTACTAGAACAAATCACTAGCTCTATCCCACTGGCATTGCATGCAGCGTTATAAACCCCAGGTCCTGGGTTCGAGCCCCGGGAAAATTTTATTTTTTATTTTTTTTGAAACTACATCATTGTGCACATTGAGTTAGCTAGCTCATTGTGCACATTCACATAAGTAGAAGAATATTTTTATTTTATTTTATTGAACAACATCATTGTGCACATTCAGTTAACTAGAAGAGCAGGCAAAAAATTCGGATAACTAGAACAACATGCATTAAAATTCAGTTAACTAGAACAACACAATGAGGGCAAATTTAGTTAACTAGGTCACTGAGCACATTCAGGCATTAACTAGTTTTGCCACCAAAAGAAGGCAAATCTTGCCACTTCATGCCACTGTTTGGCATACTTAATAGGCCAGTCTTAAAGTTACATCAGTTTAGGCCTTTACAAAAAATGGCAATTGCAACGGCCAGCTAATCAGGGAGAAGGTGCATTCAGATCTTCAGCAGATGCATTGAGATCAGGTATTTGCCTCTGAATCTGATCTCCAAACAACAGCCACCATGCCCTCTCACCTGGAACACTTCCTCTTCCTGCAACTGGAGCAGCACCTCTTCCTCTGCCTGCATCTGGAGCAGCACCTCTTCCTCTACCTGCATTTGGAGCTGCACCTCTTCCTCTGCCCGGAGCTGGAGTTGCACCTCTTCCTCTGCCTGCAGCTGGAGCTGCACCTCTGCCTCTGCCTGCAGCTGAATCTGCTCCTGTTCCTCTGCCTGCAACAGGAGGTGCATTTCTTTGTCTTTTATTTGCTCTTCCTTCTTCTCTTTGAGCTATTGTGTTTGCCCTACTCTATCTACCAATGAGCATCTCTGTGGTGATCACTGGCTGAGGTATTGCAGTACCAGCAGCAGCAACAAAGGCAGACTACTGTGGTAATGGGCCATATGCCCTTTGAGAAGCTCTTGTAGCAATTTCCCTTTAAGCCATGGTGAAAACCATACTTGTTGGTGAATCAATTGGATCTAACAGAGGGTCTACATTGTTTGGGAAAATGTTCTGCACAGATTCATTTAAGCACATTAAGTTCTACAATGACATAAGTACAGTACAAATGCAGTACAATGACACATGTAGTTAAGTGCTTGCTATACCTGAAGAAAGGTAGGGTCATCATAGCTTTCATCAACCACCTCTATCCCATCTTGAATGAGACTTTCCTGCCATTTGTAGTGCCCCTTCCTGTTGTGATCAGCTCTGCCACAGATTGAGCAGTGCATTGTCACACCTTTTCTGTTCAGAACCCTAACATCATTCTTGATCTTCTCCTCTGGTGCTTTCTTCCTATTCTTCTTGGGTCTTCCAAACTGTTTAGTAAACACTGGTGGATGCACCTTGTACCCATTCTGTTTCTCCCAATGCTTTGGGTCTGCAAGAGGAACAAGAGTGTACCCATATGCCTTGAGATATGTCTGAACTGTGTAGCAGTCATGAACCATTGTCTCTGGGTCAATCCTCTCCTCCCTGCAACATGCTATACAATGACCACATGGTACTCCTGACAACTGCCATCTTCTGCAATCACATGTGTGCAAAGCAAGATCCACTGTGTAACAATTGTTACCAGACTGTACTTTGAACAATTGTTGTCCAGCTTCAGATACATGGCAGTTTGCAGCAAACTCTGTATTCTTATCCAATTTCTTCTGAATCTTTGGGCATATTCTCTGGCCTACCCACTTTTCTATAGCTTCCCTTTTTTTACTCACTAGCCTGTGCATGATCTTGTAGAAGATATATTCAAACATACTAAGCACTGCCATCTCTCTGCCATCAAGAATGTAGCTATTAAACACTTCAGAGTTGTTGTTAAGCAGGATGTCACATTTGGGAAAAATCCCTGAAGAATGCCTTGCACCATGTGTTTGGCTCAAGCCTCTCAGTCCAGTGGAAGGCAGCTTGGCAGTGATCATCCATTTTCTGACAGTTCTCTCTCCATTTTACCTTGTTTGGTGATCTTGCAATCGCCCACAGATCTTGCTTCAATACATCTCCTTTGTGCTTCTCATTAAAATTTTGGTAAACATGCCTCACACAAAACCTGTGTTCTGCATCTGGCCAAACCTTGTGCACAACATTTATTAACCCTTTCTTCTTGTCACTCATAACTGTGAAAGGAGCTGTGTTTGTAATATTTAGATCATCTCTTAGAGTGGTCAAAAACCACTCCCATGAACCTTTGCATTCTACTTCCACCCAGCCCATTGCAATGGGAAATATGCAGTCATTAGGATCAATTCCAACAGCACTAAGGAGCACTCCTTAAAACCTTGTTTTCATATGACAACCATCAATAAAGAGAATAGGCCTGCAGCCCTTTAGCCATCCTCTCTTACAAGCATCATATGACCAATATAATGTTTTCAAACATTTTCTGCCCATTGGAAATTTTGTATCTTTGACAGGTGTAGTTGTTAGCAGAAATATAGACCCAGGGTTTTTGCTCCTTAGCTCATGCCCATAATCCCATAGCCTGCTGAACTGCTCTTCCTCATCACCATGTATCTCCTTAAGTGCTTGCTTCCTAGCCCTAGCAAGCTTCCATCTATTAGGAGTAACATTGAATTCCTTTGTTATTTTCCTTGAAAATGTTCCAATGGACATCTTCTGGTCATCTCTGAACTCATCAATGAAAAAGTTGCATAGGAATTTTGCTGGCATATCCTTTAACTTCCACTTCTTCTAGCACTTATGCAATCCATTATATGCCTTGATGACAAAACCTCCAGTCCTGTTGTCATTTCCAGCCTTAAGCACCCATGGGCAACCACCACCCTGACAAACTGCCTCCAATCTGATCTTATCATTCTTAAGCTTCTTGATCTGCACTCTGCTCCTTATCGAATAGGCCTTGAGAGCTTTCCTCAACTCAACCACATCAGGAAATACCATACCTAGTTTAAATACAGGGGATTTCATGTCCACCTTGGAATTGAAAGCTCTGAATTTGTACTTCAGTTGATCTTGTGCTTGTGTGGAGAGGTTGAGATCTTCATCTTCAAGGACATAGTCAGGCTCAACCTCTACCTCCTCTTGCTCAGCCTCTTCATCAACATCAAAGTCAATGTTTTCTTCATAAACGTCATCATCTCCATCATCTATTTCATAATCACTGTCACTGAAATCTGAATCTGACAGCACATCATTTTCAGGTTGCAAATTTGGATTTGCAGTAGCAACAATCACATTTGTCTCTGCAGCATTAACCTGGTCTGGTTGTGCATAATTAAGGAGGTCCTGCTCTGCACTTATAAACAGGTTAGGCTCTGCACAGTATGTCAGCAAATTTGGGTCAGCAACAGAATTAAGCAAATCTGTCGGAACATCATCTTCTGCTATCCCATCAACTGCAACCTCTGAAATTGGATCTTCAACATTCACTGAAATAATGCTCTGACCACATGATGCACTGCTTGCACAAACAATTGAGTTGCCCATTCTGACAGGGTTTACAAAAGATGACAGCTTTATTATCAAATCTTCTCTGAAATTACAGATGAAGTCTGCATGGTCAACCATAATTGCAAGAACTTTGTGCTGAGCACTAGCTGTGATAAGATGCTGCAAATCCTCATCACCCTTAATTCTCACCAAGCCATCTGAAAGTGTTTTCTCAGGTAAACAACAGTAAATAATGTGCTCATTGGCAGGATATCCCAACCATTTTAGGTGTTCTTCTAAGACTGCATATGAAAATGTGCAAGCATCAACATAGTCAAGGACCTCCAAAGAAGAGTTATAATACTCTAGGGCAGTGATAGATCCACAGAAAAGACCACCATGTTCCAGCTCACACTACTGGAATTAGCTACTTTGCCATCTGCCAGCTCTTTGCCATCAGCTACCAAAAAGCAGATGGCAAAGAACTGGCTGATGGCAAAGGCATAATTTGCCATCAGCCAGTTCTTTGTCGCCGGCTAGCAGACGGCAAAGATTCATTGCCGTCGGCTAGCGGACGGCAAAGAGGGAGGGGGCCCCACTGACGAGCTGCAAAAAAAAACCTAACGGCCCCCCTCTTTGTCGTCCGCTAGCGGACGACAAAGAGCAAAAAGGCGGACGGCAAAGGGGGGCGGACGGCAAAGAGGGAGGGCCCCACTAACGTTAACGGCCACCCCACCCCGCCCCTCTCTCTCTCTTTCTCTCCCCTCGTCGCCGCCCCGTCGCCCCACCACCCCGCCGCCGCCCCAGCGCCCCC
>NC_041384.1:48213372-48265904 GCF_002162155.2 Triticum dicoccoides | reverse complement strand
GAAACAGCACCCCGACCCCGACACGGCACCCCGACACCGACAAGACACCCCGACCCCCGACACCTCCCGAAAAGGTGTTCTTTGGCCTTCCAGAGGCCGACGGGGTCATATATTTGTGAATTATTAGTTAGGTCATATATTTTTCGATTTTGTTATGAAAAACATCATATATAATTGTGTTGATCGGGTAGTTTTAGATGTGCAGTTGTTTCATCGCTGCGAGGTTTGGTGTTCGATGACCTCGCCGTGCGTTTGACGAGCTCTGCCCCTTCGTTCGTGGGTGAGCACAAATGACAAGTCCTCCTCCCCCATTAATTATTTGATCTATTCCGATGAAACTTGATATTGATGATACTGATCGAGATTATTAGTAGTGTCAGGTATTCAATTTTTTTATGTTGTACTTGATGATGATACACTTATGTGATATACATATTATTATTCATGTCGGTACTTTTTTTATGTTGTACTAATTTCGTTTATTCTTTGTCATGGCAGGTGTTGAAAGATGGTGGGGGCTGGTCGGGAGCGCGCCGAGGCCCCTTCTTCGTCGGCGCGTGGTGCGAGGTCTTCCATTCCACACGCACCTCTCCGCCGAGCATTGCTGGACAGTATGGCGACACCGCCGGGCCCTTCTTCGTCGATCGCGGTGCCCAGCAGGGGACGAGGTAAAAAGAAGAGAGGAGGTGGAGCACGTGGTCGCAGGAGAGGAGGTAGGGTGACTCTTACGGCGCCTTCCTCGCCGCCGCCCCCAGCTGTTTCACCCGAGCACGTGACTGCTAGGGTGGACTCGTCTGAGGAGGAGGCTGCACGGAATCCGGTCCATGAGCCTCCGGTCCACGGGTCTTCGGCCCACGAGCCTCGGGTCGATGGGCCTTAGACCCACGAGACCCCGGAGGAGCACACGTCTGGATGGGTACCTGGCCTGAGGAGCCGAGTGGCCACGCTGATGATGGCGGGGAGCCGAGTGGCCATGGTGATGATGGCGGGGAGCCGACTGATGAGGAGGGGGAGGAGGGGGCAACGTCTACCAGCGTGGTGCTACATGGCTCCCGTCCGTGCCGGCGACCCGCGAGCAGAGGTGGTTGATTTTCCCTGATGGGGAGAGGTAAGTGCATTTAATCTTTTTGTACCTTTTGCATTCACGTTTCTTCAAATGACTGATGTGTTGGCCTTGTCATGCTGCAGGGGTTGGGACCACCATGAAAGTGTCCGCTGGCCCAACATCGTCCTTGGAGTTCTGATTCGGCATAACTTCCCGGGGTTTGTCACGTTGCCTGGTGAGGGTTGGCTTCCAGAGGTTGGATTGACTTGGGAGCACTACTTGGCTGCCCCGGCCCCACCGGGTGAGATTATCGACGGTGTCTTGTGCAAGACGAGGGCAGACGTCGTGATCAGAAAGTTCTGGGTAATTGCTCCTTTACACAATTAAAAATCTTCAACTGGCTAGTTATTAATTGTACTAATCAATATTGTCTCATTTGATTGCAGACATTCTGCAGGTGTGAGGAGGTATACGAGGAGGAGGCGGATCATGTTATCCACAAGGAGTGCAAGCGCCTACTTCAGAACTTACGGCATGAGGTTCGGGTGCAGGCTGTTCGAGACTACTACGCGGGGCGTGGTATCAAGAAGCCCAAGCAGGAGTGCCGCGATAAGTTCTTGAGTAAGGAGAAGTACATGAAGGTAATTCTTAAGGCCTTGTACTTACTTCCTTCATTTAGTAATTCATAGCCGTAGCGCTCAAGTTTCTATTTGCTAACTTAGGCCCCTCCGAGATGGTGTGCGGATCAGATGGATTGTTGGGAGGTGTTGGTCAATGAGTGGTGCTCAAAAGAATGGCTGGCCACCCACAAAGAGGCCAAGGACAAACGTGCCCAAATGGAAGGTGTGCCACACCACCAAGGCAGCTCCAACTTATTTCAGTACGGGCGGAACTGGGTATGTGGTTTGCTTCATGATTCATGCAATTCATTAATCATGCTAGCTTTAGCCCTTTAATTACTAATTTACTTTGTTTCTCTCTTTCAGGCACGCTACAATAAGGCGGATAAGGTGCCAGAGGTGTACGACCTGTATGCCATGGCCCATAGTGGCCCTTACAAGAAAGTCAAGGCATTCTCTGCGTCTGACCTCGATGATCAAAAGAACTTCACCAACATCTCCGCCCATGACAAGCTCATGCAATATAGAGATCAGGGGAAGGAGCGGAAAGGGGAGGACTTTAACTCGAGCCAGGGTCCCATTGATATAGAGCTGCTGATGATATCTGGTGGCGGGAGGTCCCATGGCTCCATAGCCATGGGAGATGGACTTATCCATTGTCCTAGCACTCTCCCGGAGATCAAGGCGCGCCAGTCGAGCTCCGCTCCTGAGATAAGTCCTCGTCAACGGCCAGTCGAACTCGCCTTCAAGGTTAGTTATATGTACTCAGCTATCTTTCTCCATTACATTGTGTGCACTTCCATCAATGATTACAAATGGTCATGTGAGTGGTGTTGCAGGCTGCTATACAGAGTGAGAGAGATAGAACGGAGAAACTTCTGGCGGAGGCGGCGGAGAGGCAGCGGGAGTTGGAGGAGAGGACGACAAAGATGTTGGAGGAGGAGAGGGCACGGAATGACATGCAGGCAAGGGCCATGTACGAGCTCCTTGTGGTAAGTTTCTTCTGCAAATTACTTGCTAGTCTTAACATTTGAGTCTCATTACTAACTAGTATGACTCTGTTGTGAAAACCAAATGTGTAGTCTGTGTGCGAGAAGTCCGGTCAGACCGCTCCGCTGATGCCAGTGATTGCTCCTGGGAGCACGGTGAGTTTAATTTGAATGGACATTACTTGCTAGTCTTAACATTTGAGTGTCATAATGCTAACGAGACATTGGAAATGATCTTTGGTGCAGCTTAACTCCAGAAACGCATCGCACGATCCTTCTGCAGCTACCGGTGCGAGCCAGCCCGCTCCTTCTCCTGCTACCGGCGCGAGCCAGCCCGCTCCTACATCTCCGTGATCACGGTAAGTTTCTCTAGTGTTTTGCTTAACAAATGCATAAAGACCTAGACTTAGCTTTATTTCCTACAATATGCTTACCATAATGACCTAGAGTTAGCTTCTTTTCCTCCAAAATGACTTAATAAGCTTACTGACCTCATAAACCATCCATTCTACCTAAGTTAGCTCTAAAATGACTTATTTTACCTTAGTTAGCTTACAAGTGATCCAATTTATCCAAGTTAGCTCTAAAATGACCCATTTTACGTAGATTAGCTCCTAAATGATCCATTTTACCTACGTTAGCTTTAAAATGACCCATTTCACCTAGGTTAGCTCCAAAATGACCCATTTCACCTAGGTTAGCTCCAAAATGACCCATTTCACCTAAGTTAGCTAAAAACGATCCATTTTACCTTAGTTAGCTCAAAAACGTGGCATTTCACCTCAGTTAGCTCATAAAAGACCCATTTCAACTAAGTTAGCTCCAAAATGATCAATTTCACCTAGGTTAGCTCATAAACGACCCATTTCACCTAAGTTAGCTCAAAAATGATCCATTTTACCTTACTTAGCTCAAAAACGTGGCATTTCACCTTAGTTAGCTCATAAAAGACCCATTTCAACTAAGTTAGCTCCAAAATGATCAATTTCACCTAGGTTAGCTCATAAACGACCCATTTCACCTAAGTTAGCTCAAAAACGATCCATTTTACCTTAGTTAGCTCAAAAACATGGCATTTCACCTTAGTTAGCTCATAAAAGACCCATTTCAACTAAGTTAGCTCCAAAATGATCAATTTCACCTAGGTGAGCTCATAAACGACCCATTTCACCTAAGTTAGCTCAAAAATGATCCATTTTACCTTACTTAGCTCAAAAACGTGGCATTTCACCTTAGTTAGCTCATAAAAGACCCATTTCAACTAAGTTAGCTCCAAAATGATCAATTTCACCTAGGTTAGCTCAAAAACGACCCATTTGACCTAAGTTAGCTCATAATGACCCATTTCACCTAGGTTAGCTCATAAACAACCTATTTCACCTAGGTTAGCTCATAAACTACCCATTTCACCTAGGTTAGCTCACAAACGTGGCATTTCACCTAAGTTAGCTAATATATGGCATATAATTCTTCTTCTAGTCTTCTTATTCTATTCTTTTTCTTCTAGTCTAATTCTTCTTCTAGTCTTCTTTTTCTAACTTTCTTATTTGTCATTTTGCAGGTTTCATTCACTTCACGGAAGCCAGCTTCCTATGATGGATTGCTTGCTTTTTCCTGTTTTTTCCTTTGATGCACTTCTTGTATTCTGCTCGCTTGCTATGGTGAAACTTTGCATATTGTAATATGTATAGATCGATGGAACTATGTGCAACCTACTATGTATGTATGGATGGATATATATGTGCTGGATATTTATTATGTTGGATATATATGTGCTGGATATTTATGTGATGGATATATATGTGCTGTGAAATATTTGTTGTGATAATTGTTGGATATAAGAAAAACAGAACAAAAAAGAGGCAGTGCAGGCTCTTTGCCGTCCGCGGCAGATGGAAAATACCCCTTTGCCGTCGGTGGCAGATGGCAAAGGGGGCACGTGGCGCCCACCTGTCCTTCCTGGGGATGGACCATTTGGCCAATTTGCCTACCGTCGCGGACGACAAAGCCAAGCTGATGGCAAAGACTTTGCCTTTGCCGTCCGCCGGGCGGACGGCAAAAAAGAGCGGGCGCTGACTTATAGCTGACGTCATCTGGCGGACGGCAAAGAGGCGCTCAAATTTGCCGTCCGCTGGCGGACGGCAAAGGCCGCTGTTAGCCGCCTAATGGAGTGACGCTGGCGGACGTGCAACATTTTGCCGTCCCCCCTCTTTGCCGTCCGCCATAAAAAGCCGACGGCAAAGGACCTGTTTGCCGACCCTATCTTTGCCGTCACTGTTTGCCGTCCGCGGCGGACGGCAAAGTGATTTGCCGTCAGCCGTCCCTGCCTTTGCCGTCCGCCATGGCAGAGGGCAAAGTACTGGATTCCTATAGTGTCAAGTGTAAAGAAAGGAGTGTGAACACTCTTTCCCATTGCTGAGTCACACACTGCATACCAAAAATACAGATATTCAGTTAAAATTCAGTTAACTGAACATGAACTGCCCAAGTTCAGTTAAAAATACAGTTAACTTAACTGAACATGTACTGCATACAAAAATTACATACATTCAGTGCAAAATTCAGTTAACTTTAAATAAACTGCACAAAGTCAGTTAAAAATTCAGTAATACTTAACTGAACATGTACTGCATGCAAAACAATTCAGATGAATTACACATTCAGATTTATTATATCTACTTCACCAAAACCATAACATGTAACCCAATGTACAGAACACAACATGCCAATCTCACACAAGACATAGAACATAGCTCATAACCCTAGCTTCATGCAAAAACCACACCTTCTTCACCAAACCCATAACGACGAAGAGTAAACCCTAGACTAAATGCATCGCTCATAACCCCAAGCGCACTTGATAGGATTGCCAGTTGGCTAGATCGAAGCAACTAACAAGCTTGAATCAGCTTCCCCAAGCGCACGAATCCGCCGTACGAGGCCGTACTGTGGCCGGCACAATAAAGAAACGGAACAGGGAGAGTAGATGCAATTCGGAGGAGCTCACCATAGTCTGGAGGAATGACTGTAGGCGGCCGGAGCAGATGAGCCGACGAAGGCGGCACTGCACCGCCGAACTGCTCCGGCGAGGCAGCCATTGTTGCTAACGTCAGCAACGGCCGCTCCAGCGCCGACAGAGACAAAGATGGAGAAGAATGAGTTGCGATAGGCCATAGGAGTTCCCCCTCGATAGATTAAATGCGGTTAATAAATTCTGGTGCTCTGGTGCTGGTAGTGCGGGTTGATTGAGAACAACTCCAGGGGCTATTTGCAAAACAGCATGGCTGACCGGGTGCGCACCCACGAGTCCACATGGCAAGCTCGGATTCGTCAGGACTTGATTTGCACATCTTGAGCAAGTTCAGGGACTGGGTAGGGTCAATTTTCAAGTTGTAGGACCAAACCATCACAGTGAGAGCAAGTTCTAGGACCCCCAGTGCTTTTAACTCAAAAGAAATGGGTGACAGTTAGTAATGATGAAGAGCTAGCTACCATGTTTGTTAGGCATAAAGAGAAAGATAATTTTCATGTGAGGCTACAAGTTGATGTGCTTGAGCAGGCATTTGGACCTAGGATGATGGGTGCAACATCTCGGGGAGAACCAAGTCGTCGTAATGGCATCTCTAGCCTGAATAGTTCAGTTGGTGCATGACGACGTGGTGGCTCGACAAGTGTGGGCAACAACAGTAGGGTCCCCCTTGAAGTGGAGCCTGATGACTACAATTCTGGGGTTGATGAAGAGAAGATATATTCTGATGTTATTCGGAATTTATGACGGGCACCTCGGACTAAAAACCAAGATGAGGCTCACAATGCAGTCCGTGTGGATGATGACGCGGTGGGTGAGGACAAAGACCTTGCAGCTGTTGAATGGGACCCTTTGAACCCTCATATGAAAGAAGGTACGGTTTTTGCATCCATGAATGAGTGTAGAAATGCACTTGTGACATACTGCATCAAGGTAGAACGTACTTTCAAAGTTGACAAGAGCGATCAAGTATGTTACAGAGTGCATTGTCCGACTGAGGGTTGTCCATGGAGGCTGCTCGCATCTAAAATGTGAAATAGCACTAATGTTTAGGTCAAAGTGAACCCTTTTAAGCACACATGCTAGGAATCAACCCTTAGGAAGGATACAATCAGTAGAGCCAAGTCAAGATGGGTGGCAGAAGAAGTAAAGAAGTGGGTGAAAGAAAACCAACAAGTGGATCCAAAGGAATTGCAGAAGAACATCAAAGATAAGTTCAAGATAGATTTACCATACATGAGGTTGTTCAATGGTAAACAACATGCTATGGATTCTATTTATGGTAACTGGCAGGAAAGTTTTCAATTGTTGTATTCATTCAAAGGTGAAGTGGAGAGGACAAGCCCAGCTAGTATTGTAGATATTGATCACCACACCATGGAGTACACATTCAGGGGAGTGACAAAGACCAAGGAGTGCTTTAGGAGGGTTTTTGTCTGCTTTGAGGCTTGTCGCCGGGGTTTTTTGGCAGGCTGCATGCCTTATTTGGCTATTGATGCCACTTTTCTCATAGGGAGGTTTAAAGGACAGTTAATAGCAGCATGTGCAGTTGATGCACACAGAACCCTTTTGTATTTCCAGTTTCCTGCGGTGTGCTGGAGACAGAGTCTGAGGAGAGTTGGACTTGGTTTTTGCATAATCTGCGCCGGGCTATTGCACATCCCAATGGGTTGGTCATTCATACAGATGCCTACAAAGGTTTAGAAGTGGCCGTGGACAATGTGTTCCCTGGAGTAGAGCATAGGGAATGCATGTGTCACCTTGCTGCAAATTTCATGAAGAAATTCAAAGGAAAGGTGTATACCGACAATTTATGGACAGCATCTTTGACTTGCAGTGTGAAGAAGCACAACTACCACTTGAGGCAGTTATACATGAATCCCAAAGTGAAAGAATACTTGGAAACACACCACTCCAAGTTATGGGCCAGAAGCCAATTCAGTGAAGTGAGCAAAGTTGACTATGTGCACAATAATCTAGCAGAGCCGTTCAAATCAACGATCCGGAAACTAAAGGGTCATTATGTGGTGGATTTGCTTGACATGATAAGGATAGAATACATGCAGAAATTTCATTATCATGCAGGAATAGCCGAGGCAAAATTCATGGGCCACATTATCATCCCTGCCGTGATGAATGAACTGAAGCAGAAGACAGCAGGCTTGGAAATGAGCATGACTCTTTGCTCGGGTACGACGGCAGAGATATCATATTTGGATAAAGAGAAGAGGGAATGGAGATATCAAGTGGATTTAGAAGCTAGAACTTGCAGTTGTAGGCAATGGCAGATAACTGGGTTGCCATGGATTCATGCCTTGTTTTTCATCACTTCTCTCCCTGGTCCAGCAGGGAACATACAGCAGTATGTGCATGACTACTACTCTGTTGCAAGGTTCAAAGCCACATATTGTCAGGACCCCGATTCCAAGCCACATCGATCTAGCCGGTAACACCTCATATCACTTTGCGGCCTCACGCATGGTATCCCACGGGTGTCGCCTTACCATGGCCGGGGACCGTTTGCGCCTTTTGGCTCACGTATATGATAGTGTCGCTAGCATCCATATGACAGAGAACTCGGGCCGACATGGCTAGTCGTGAACCCAAAGCGGCACAGACCTATGGAGACAGGCATACATGAATCTCATCGAGCATGTCGGTCATCAGCGAGAGATTCCGGGCTGTAGCACTGGGCTAACAGGACTCTGAGGAACCCGGGCTGTAGCAGGCTAGGCAGGACTCCAGGTATCACCGCGTGACATTTCCCCGAAGGGACAGACATAGGAACGAAGTGAAACACATGCCGGCCAGTCAAGTGTCCTGAGCAGTAGTGCTGGGCTAGCAGGACTCCGATGAACCGGGCTGTAGCGGACTACTATGGCTCGAGGAACACTAAACTACATTTCCCCATAAGAAAGGCTGCCAAGGATAAACAACTAGATTGTTGGATCCCACTCATACCAAGCATTTCAATCATACACACAATATGCCCGATATGAGTACATACAACATGGCATCACAGCAAAACTCTACAACTCAAGTACTTTATTTAAAGGCTCTAGAGAGCCATACATAACATGTTCATACAGATAGGAGTCACATGACCCGACACTCAAGTCATACAATCATACAAGCACATGCGGAAGCAACTAGTCTGAGTACAGACTCTAGAAAGAAAGAAGGCTTCTCGAAGCCTGTCTATCTACATAGGCCCCTCCATGGCCAGGATCACCACCTGGGTGGCTAGTCACTCGTCGACGTCAAGGTCTACATAGAACCCATCGGAGGGGGCAGTATTGTCGTCTGAAAACAGTAATTAAGCAAACATGAGTACAAAGGTACTCAGCAAGTCTTACAACAGAACCTACTATACATGCTTATTCTCAAGAAGGTGGTGGGGTTATTGCAGCAAGCCAACTTTGACTCTTAGCTAAGCTATCCTACGGAACTTCACTAGTAAAATAGTTTCGCACACGAGTCCACTACTCACCAACACAATACTCCACCATGGATCCTCCCTCGTCATCCTACCAGAGGGCCATCCTCGGTACTCACACTTATCTTGAGTTTTTTTTAGTAGTATCCATTAACTTGTCTATGAACTGTATAGGCAACCAAGTAGTCCTTTACCGCGGACGCAGCTATTCGAATAGTTTTATACCCTGCAGGGGTGTACTTCGTCACACATGTTTCCACCACTTAGTTTCTGCACACGACATGTGCTCGGCAGACTTCAAGCGAAAACCGACGTGGGTGTAGACCACGACCTGACTAACCTCACAAGTCTCTAGTCTAGGTTTATTGCCTATTCAGGTTCCATCCGCAAGGAAATCCGGCCGGGGTGTCCTCAACGGCCCCAAACGATGTTTACAGGGTTCCCGAGACACCAAACGGGCGACTCGATACACCGTGCCATGGTGTATCTACCGCATCATAGCCCACCCCTAGGGTCAGCGCTACATAAGGCCGCCAACACATAACCTACAAACACCAGAAACTAGTTGCAACTCGTGGACAGTGGACGAGATGGGTCAGTAAGTCGAGCGCGGTCATATTTCAGGGCCCAATGTGTGGTAGTAACTGAATCTTAAATCACGCATATAGATCTCAGTTCTTAAGGACGGCCTCAATGAAACAATCCACCATGTACTCCTACATGGACCCTCATCGATACCTTTACCAAAACATGTTCAACACATCCCTCACATTACCGACATAAGCATTTCACTCTAGCCCATCACCTAGATGAACCAGACCTGACACAACTCTAAGCATAGCAGGCATAGCAAGGTAGGAATCACATACATGGCTCAATCAACTCCTACACATGCTAGTGGGTTTCATCTAGTTACTGTGGCAATGACACGTCATGTAGAGGATAAGGGTTCAACTACCATAGCACACAGCAGTTTGAATCACGTTTGTCTTAATGCAGTAAACAAGAGCAGAAGCGAGAACATGGGTTTGTATCGGAATGATCAATGGGTTGCTTGCCTGTTATAGAGGTAGTAGGGTACTGCCCTTCAGACGGATACTTGGGGTTATCCTCGGAGGCTGAACCTACCACGAAAGACACACCGAACATAATCAACACATGGCAATATGCAACAATATGATGCATGATATGACATGGCAAGATGAAAGTGTCTTGGCCTAATGCAAGATAGAACAGAAGGGTATGAACTCATTTGAATCAAAGATTCAAATATTAGCTCATTAAACATGGCCTTATTAGTGCATTACCTTATTCTACTTAAACAACAAGGTAAACTTGTTTCGTCATGCATGAAACCATTACAGATGGATAGATTGATTTTTTTCTGATCATTTTTCATATATTGATTTTTTCTGATCATTTTTCATATATAAATCTTTGCATTTGGAGCTATGGTTGATTTTCTATGATTTTTAGAAGTTTTGGCTATTTTATGGAATTTCCTATTAAAGAATAAATCCAGTAATTGAATTAATGCGTCAGCACTGCGTCACTGTGACATCAGCGGGTCAAAGGCGCCAGCCCAGGTCAAACCTGACTGGTGGGCCCCTTCTGTCAGTCTCTCAGCTAACTAACAGAGTTGGTTAGTGTTTAGTTAGCACTAAACTGCGTTAGTTAGGCTCTGGGCCCACATGTCAGTGAGAGAGGGGTAGTTAACGGCGTCATTAACCTCTAACAGAGTGATTAGCTCTAATTTAAATTAATCTAAATTAGTTAGGAGCCGGCCCCACCTATCAGTGTCTCAGGCGGAGTCAAACTGGGGTCAAACCCCTGGTCAGAGGGGTTAATCCCGCCGGCGTTGAGTCGCCGGCGAGGCCGAGACGGCGGAGGGCTTTGGAAATCGCCCACAGGCGACCAAATCGACCGCGGTTTGGTCCTACACGTAGCTGGGGCTCGCGCGCATCTAGTGGGGCAAGTGGGAGGAGCTGGGGTGGAGCGAACTCGCCGGAGTCGAGCTCGTGGCGGCGGCCGGAGCTCGGCCGTTGGTGGTTTTGCTGCTGCTGCGAGCTAGGGGGAAAACGGACGTGCTAGCGAGGCGCTGCGAGGTGCGAGGAGTGCGTTAAGCACCCGCGCTTGACCAAATGGCCACCGGAGTGACGCTGGCGTCGAGCTCGCACGGCGGCGTGCTACGGTGAGAAAGGGGACGGCGTCTACGGCGAGCATACGAAGCAGGGAAGAGGGGGGATCGATAGAGGAGCTCACGGCGGTTGCAGAGCGCGTCTCAGCGGGCTCGGGGGAGGTCGGACGTCGTCGGGGCGTTGCCGGCGATCTCGGCGGACCGAGGAAGAAGAAGGCATCGGGGAGGCACTTGGAGGCGTCCGACGTCGCGTGAGTCGATGAGGAGGTTGAGGACGGCAGCACAGAGCTAATGGGCTTGTCGGAGGGGCGAGGGGGTGGCTCTGGTGACGACTACGGCGAACGGCGGCGAGGATCGCGCTCGGCCATCGCGGAAGAGGGTGAGGGAGACAAGGGGGAGAGTGAGGGAGGAGGAGAGGGGGACGTGGGGGTCGGCGTGGCACCCCTGGACGTCTCCAGGGCGTCGGCAGAAGCAGGAGGTGGCCGGCGTGTGGCCGTGGGCGCCGGCCACGCGCTCCTCGTCCTCCTGGCGAGAGGAGGAGGACGACTGGCAAGGCCAGTCGGCTGGGCCGAGCCAGGTGGGCTGGGCCAGCACAGGTGAGGCCCAGGTGGTTTCCCTCTCTCTCTCTCTTTTTTGATTTGTTTTTGTTTTCTATTTTTTCTACAACTGTTGGGCTTTATTAAAAATACTAAAACATTTCCAAAAATCCTGAAAATAAATGTGGGCTCTGTTTAGAATATTTCCAACAGCAAACATTTATTTCCAGAATTATTTGAGCATTTAAATTATTTTATAACATTTAAATGCCCAAAATCAAATACTTATGATTTAATTCAATGACCTTCTATTGCCCTAGAAAATTGTGCACCAATTTTTGCCAGAGGTTCTAACCTAAGACAAAGAGGGTGAACTTTTTAGAAGGCATTTTAGGTTCATTGAAAATAATTTTAGTAAACCCTGGTTGTTTCCAGGGGGGTGTTGGCGTTTCTGTCTTCCCCATTTCAAATTTAAGAGGAATTTAAACATGATGCACTCTCTAATGCTTGAATTAACTAGGGTGTGACAACTCACCCCCACTCAAAAGAATCTCGTCCCGAGATTTAGGATCCTCCGGGAAGAAGATGGGGTACTCGAGTCGAAGACGATCCTCCCTTTCCCAAGTGGCTTCTTTCTCGGAATGGTGTGACCATTGAACCTTGAGAAACTTGATATTACGACATCGAGTGGTACGCTCGGCTTGATCAAGGATACGAACGGGATATTCCCGATATGAAAGGTTATCTTGTAGATCAAGCGTTTCGTGGTTCACTCCACGGATAGGATCCATGAAGCAACGCCTGAGTTGAGAAATGTGGAAGACATCGTGAACTCTGGAAAGATGCAAAGGTAGTTCCAATTGGTAGGCAACTTCTCCTCGTTTGGCAAGAATGCGAAAGGGTCCAATGTAACAAGGAGCCAATTTGCCTTTGATACCAAAACGATGGGTTCCCTTTAATGGAGTAACCCGAAGGTAAGCCTTCTCGTCGACTTCATAAGTCATAGGCTTATGTTTACGATCATATTGACTCTTTTGACGAGATTGGGCTATTTTCAATTTCTCACGAATAACGCGAACCTGCTCTTCTGCTTCCTGAATCATATCCGGGCCAAAGAGTTGTCTTTCCCCGGTTTCTGACTAGTTAAGAGGCGTTCCACATTTTCATCCATAAAGAACTTCGAAAGGAGCCTTGCCTAAGCTAGCTTGATAACTATTGTTTTAAGCAAACTCCGTGAATGGAAGGCATTTCTCCCAACTCATTCCGAATGAGATGACAGAAGCTCGAAGCATATCTTCCAGAATTTGATTGACTCGCTCTACTTGACCACTTGATTGAGGATGGAAGGCGGTACTAAAAGAGAGATGAGTTCCCATAGCATTTTGGAAACTTTCCCAAAATCGAGAGGTGAAGAGACTCCCACGGTCTGAGTTAATTTCCAATGGAACACCATGAAGAGACACTATTCGGGAGATGTATAAATCAGCTAGCTGGCTAGCGGTGATACTCTCACGAACAGGTAGGAAATGGGCTACTTTGAAAAGACGGTCGATCACGACGAAGATGGCATTATTCCCTCTCTTGGTCCTGGGAAACCCAGTGATGAAATCCATACTGATTTTATCCCATTTCCATTCAGGAATAGCCAAAGGTTGAAGGGTGCCAGCAGGCCGTTGATGCTCTGCTTTAACACGACGACAAACGTCGCAATTAGCAATGTATTGAGCGATTTCTCTCTCCATCCTAGTCCACCAAAACCTCTGGCGTAGGTCTTGATACATTTTAGTACTACCGGGATGAATGGTGAGAGGGGATTCATGAGCTTCCTTAAGGATCAACTGGCGTAGATGTTGTTTCTTGGGAACCACCAAATGGTTCTCGAAGAAGACAGCACTCCGCTTATCCAAGGAAAAACATTTAGCAACTCCGCTAGCAATGTTTTCCTTAATCCGGGATATGCCCTTGTCACGCATCTGGGCAGCTATGATTTGATCCATAAGGGTAGGTTTCGCCACCAGGGTGGATAGGAATCCTCGAGGAACAATGTGAAGATTAAGCTTACGGAATTCCTCATGGAGAAGTGGTTGACTTTGTTGTAACATTAGGTTGTTACAATAGGATTTACGACTTAGTGCATCAGCCATGACATTGGCTTTGCCCGGGGTGTAAGTTATTCGTAAGTCATAATCCGAGATCAACTCGACCCAACGTCTTTGCCTGAGATTCAAATCTGGTTGGGTGAAGATATATTTCAAACTTTGGTGATCGGTGAAGATCTCGCAACGATTACCGAGGAGGTAATGTCGCCAAGTTTTAAGTGCATGGACTACAGCTGCAAGCTCTAGATCATGTGTGGGATAATTTTCCTCATGTGGGTGTAATTGCCGTGAAGCATAGGCAATTACTTGACGATCTTGCATGAGTATGGAACCTAGTCCTTGTCGCGAGGCGTCGCAATAGATAATAAAGTCCTTGGAGAAATCTGGTGGTACCAGTACGGGAGCAGACGTCAGGCGTCTTTTCAGTTCCTGAAAGCTGAACTCACACTGTGGAGTCCACTCGAACTTTTTATCTCTCTTGAGGAGTTTAGTTAGAGGTTTAGCAACCTTGGAGAAATTCTCAATGAAGCGGCGGCAATAGCTCGCTAAGCCAAGGAAACTCCGAACTTGCTTGACCGTCTCAGGTGGAGTCCAATCAAGGACGGCTTGAACTCGCTCGGGATTGACAGCAATACCCTTGCCAGAGATTACATGGCCTAGATAGGTCACTTCTGGCAACCAAAATTCACACTTGGAGAATTTGGCATAAAGGCGATGCTCTCGAAGTTTCATCAATACCAGCCTTAGATGTTCGGCATGTTCCTCTTCATTCTTGGAGTAGATGAGTATGTCATCGAGGTATACTACGACAAATTTATCCAAATACTCCATGAAAACTGAGTTCATTAACCGGGAGAAGGTGGCTGGGGCATTGGTTAAACCGAAGGACACAGCAGTGTACTCGTATTGGCCATAACGAGTAACAAAGGCCGTTTTGGGAATGTCCCCGTTTCTGATTTTTATCTGATGGTAGCCTAACCTCAAATCCATCTTGGAAAAGACTGAGGATCCAGCGAGCTGATCATACAGATCGTTGATCCTGGGAAGCGGATATTTGTTCTTGATGGTAACCAAATTGACAGGTCGGTAATCCACAACTATTCGATCCGTTCCATCCTTCTTCTTGACGAAGAGGACGGGGCAAGCCCAAGGAGAGGAACTAGGACGGATGAAACCCTTTTTCAAGGACTCATCGAGTTGGTTCTTAAGCTCGGCTAGTTCTAAGGGTGCCATCTTGTAGGGTCTTCTAGAAATTGGAACAGTTCCTGGAACAAGGTCTATCACAAACTCGACATCCCTGTCAGGTGGAACACCTGGCAGTTCTTCTGGAAAGACATCCGAAAAGTCTTGGACTACCGGAACATCCTCAAGGTCTGGAAGGGGGTTGGCATTTAGGGAGTAAAGCTGGTGCTTGGCCACTCGAGTTAAGACATTGACTGTCTTGCCCGATGGGTGAGTAAGTTGAACGGTTCTAGTGGCAAAATCAATCTTAGCATAATGAGCTGACATCCAGTCCATACCCAAGATGATGTTTATGTCCGAGGACTTGAGAGCTATTAAGGATGCAAGGAATACAAGTCTATCGACAAGAATTTCGTTCCCATGGCTTACTCTAGAAGTTTGCCATTTGGAACCCGGAGTTTGAATTACCATGGAAGTGGGCATGTCACAGAATGTCGTGTTATGCAATCGAGCATAGTTCTCGGATATAAATGAATGAGATGCTCCAGTATCGAAAAGAACAGATGCCGGATGGCAGTTAACAAGGAGCGTACCAAGGACGACGTTAGGATCCTCATGAGCCTCCTCGGCTGAAACATAGTTGACATGGCCATGGGCAGTGGTGGCCGGCTTGGCGTAGAATGTCTTTCCCGCGGGCTTACCACGGCCAACAGACTTTCCAGTTTGATTGGGGTTGTTGTTCTGGGGACACTCTCGGCTATAGTGACCCGGCTCTCCACACTTGAAGTACGTCACCACATTGGGGCGTGGAGCAGCATTAGCAGCGGGGCCACCATAGGGCTTGGGCGGTGCAAACTGCTGGTTGGGACGAGGCGCCTCAGAGGATGGCCTTGGGATGAACCTAGGTGGCAGCGCCGTGCTTGGGATCCACACCCGGCGCTTTTGAGCTCCAGAGCCGGATGAAGAGCCAAAATCACGTGAGTGCTTGCGTGAAGCGTCATAATCAGTCTGGCATGTCTCAGCACTGATGGCTTTATTGACCAACTTCTGAAAGGAGGTGCACTCGTGCAGACGAAGATCGCGGCGAAGCTCAGGGCTAAGTCCCTTGCAGAACCTTGCCTGCTTCTTAGCATCAGTAGATACCTCTTCAGGGGCATAGCGTGCCAGATTCCCAAATTCACGACTATATGTATCCACAGTCAGTCTTCCTTTGGTGAAATTGCAGAACTCCTCCCTCTTGCAATCCATGAGACCTTCCGGAATGTGATGCTCACGGAAAGCCTCACTGAATTCAGCCCAAGTAGTGATTTGGCCGACCGGGCGCATAGCTTCAAAATTCTCCCACCAGTGGCTAGCAGGGCCTTCGAGGTGGTAGGCAGCGTAAGTAACCTTGTCGGCTTCGGCTACGTTGGCAGAACGTAGCTTGTGGGTAATGCTGCGAAGCCAGTCATCCGCGTCGAGGGGTTTGACGGAATGGTTAAACTTTGGTGGGTATAGCTTGATAAAGTCATTGATTGACACCAAGTCATTTCGCGGGTGGTGTGCAGTGTTCTGCTCAATCCGCTCTAGCAGGCGGTTAGTCTCACACTTGTTTCTTTCCACCTCCAGCATTACTTTGGCCAGAGAAGGCGGGTGAGGCAGATTTTCACCCCTAGCTGCACTGGCTTCCCCCTGCTCCGAGGCAGCAGGGTTGCTGCGGGTGTTGACCATCCTAGGGAAAAAACAAGACAACGGCTTAGATAAGGATGGCTCAAACTTAGCAAGGAAGTGCAGAATGTAATGGATAACACGGAATGCAGAGATGTTCATCCGTTTGTCATGGTAATATAAGACTGCCATATATATACCAACGGTCAAACACATCATACATAGTTTAGTACAAGCCCAGGCTACAGTACAACTATGATGAAGGACGTTGCATCTCACCGAAGGCATTCCAAGCTCCTATACATTATTTGTCTACACCTCCGGAATTGATTACACACCAAGTCGTATTCCACAAGTCACGCAGGACAGTGAAGATACAACTATTACAATACTAGTGGTACTACTACTAACTCAGACAGCTCCGTAGTAGTCCTCATAGAAGTCACCTCCATAGCCTGGAAATTCAACGTGATCATCCGGGAACAGACGGTCCTGAGGAGCCTGTGGACCATAGGGGCTAGGATGAGGTCTTGGACCAACAAACGGTGGCCTGCGGGACCACGGGGTGGGGTGATGCCTCCCACATCACGCCAATCCACCATGTCTGGTAGAGCAGATCTCACAGGATACAGATCCCTTGTATCCATACATCTAGCTTGCACCACAGGTGCAAACCGAGTCAATGTGGCCCAATGATCAGCAGGGGTATTGAAAAGCTCCAGCCTCAAGGCCCGATTCTCTCGGTCCTTATCTTCGAGCATCTCAGCAGTGGTATGAGTTAATGAGTCCTCCTGAGTGGAGTCAGCATAGATAGCCTGAAGATACCCTTGCGCTCCCGGAAGTGAAGCTGGCATGTAATGGAAGTCGGTGTTCCGAAGCAGGCCAGTCCGGACTCGCATGATGGTCATCATGGAATAGGCAGCATCCTGCACAGCCATCTCAACAGTAACCCCGAGTCCATAGGAACAGTGAAGGGGCTCGGTAGATCCAGGATAAGAAGGAAATATCCTGACGGTGCAGAAATATTGGCTTTGATTAAAGTCTCGGAATTGCTCTTCAACGGTGTATTCGGGATACCAACGGTAACCTATCTCGATCATTACCCGGACTAACATAGCAGTATGACCGGGCACGTCGAGGCACCGGGTCAGGCGAACCACTTGGTTTTGAACACGGTTGGCCATATGAAAGCACAACCACAATGTAAAGACATTAGAATTTCTAGGGAAAATTGGACAGCATAACAGCTGTAAATGCTCAGAAAAAGATTTGAGACATCCACAACAGTCTGCAATACCACTCAACAACATCATATCAAGGTTCTGATTCAATTAGCAACATACTAAGAATAGTAGAAACTGAACTGGGACTTGTAACAACAATCCTATAAGCTACTACGGATTAGTAACACATGAACCTGATAGATGAAGAGAGCCTAGTCCTTAACCCACGTTGAATGAGAAGAGAATGACTCAGATCAGAGGGCATAGGGTAAAGGAGTAAGAGAGCCTCACGTTCCCTCCCACAATCAATTCCCCTACATATAACTAAAGCATTTCTAGACTCGACATCGACCAGTTTGGCTCAACGAACCTACAGGCAGTCAGGCTCTGATGCCAACGCTGTCAGGACCCCGATTCCAAGCCACATCGATCTAGCCGGTAACACCTCATATCACTTTGCGGCCTCACGCACGGTATCCCATGGGTGTCGCCTTACCATGGCCCGGGACCGTTTGCGCCTTTTGGCTCACGTATATGATAGTGTCGCTAGCATCCATATGACAGAGAACCCGGGCCGACATGGCTAGTCGTGAACCCAAAGCGGCACAGACCTATGGAGACAGGCATACATGAATCACATCGAGCATGTCGGTCATCAGCGAGAGATTCCGGGCTGTAGCACTGGGCTAACAGGACTTCGGGGAACCCGGGCTATAGCAGGCTAGGCAAGACTCTGGATATCACCGCATGACATTTCCCCGAAGGGACAGACATAGGAACAAAGTGAAACACATGCCGGCCAGTCAAGTGTCCTGAGCAGTAGTGCTGGGCTAGCAGGACTCCGGTGAACCGGGCTGTAGCAGACTACTATGGCTCGAGAAACACTAAACTACATTTCCCCATAAGAAAGGCTGCCAAGGATAAACAACTAGATTGTCGGATCCCACTCATACCAAGCATTTCAATCATACACACAATATGCCCGATAGGAGTACATACAACATGGCATCACAACAAAACTCTACAACTCAAGTACTTTATTTAAAGGCTCCAGAGAGCCATACATAACATGTTCATATAGATAGGGGTCACATGACCCGACACTCAAGTCATACAATCATACAAGCACATGCGGAAGCAACTAGTCTGAGTACAGACTCTAGAAAGAAAGAAGGCTTCTCGAAGCCTGTCTATCTACATAGGGCCCTCCATGGCCAGGATCACCACCTGGGTGGCTAGTCACTCGTCGACGTCAACGTCTACATAGAACCCATCGGAGGGGGCGGTATTGTCGTCTGAAAACAGTAATTAAGCAAACATGAGTACAAAGGTACTCAGCAAGTCGTACAACAGAACCTACTATACATGCTTATTCTCAAGAAGGTGGTGGGGTTATTGCAGCAAGCCATCTTTAACTCTTGGCTAAGCTATCCTACGGAACTTCACTAGTAAAATAGTTTCGCACACGAGTCCACTACTCACCAACACAATACTCCACTGTGGATCCTCCCTCGTCATCCGACGAGAGGGCCATCCTCGGTACTCACACTTATCTTGAGTTTTTTTAGTAGTATCCATTAACTTGTCTATGAACTGTATAGGCAACCAAGTAGTCCTTTACCGTGGACGTGGCTATTCGAATAGTTTTATACCCTGCAGGGGTGTACTTCGTCACACATGTTTCCACCACTTAGCGTCTGCACATGACATGTGCTCGGCAGACTTCAAGCGAAAACCAACGTGGGTGTAGACCACGACCTGACTAACCTCACAAGTCTCTAGTCCAGGTTTATCGCCTATTCAGGTTCCATCCACAAGGAAATCCGGCCGGGGTGTCCACAACGGCCCCAAACGATGTGTACAGGGTTCCCGAGACACCAAACGGGCGACTCGGTACACCGTGCCACGGTGTATCTACCGCATCATAGCCCACCCCTAGAGTCAGTGCTACGTACGGCCGCCAACACATAACCTACAAACACCAGAAACTAGTTGCAACTCCTGGACAGAGGACGTGATGGGTCAGTAAGCCGAGCGTGGTCATATTTCAGGGCCCAATGTCTGGTAGTAACTGAATCTTAAATCATGCATACAGATCTCAGTTCTTAAGGACGGCCTCAATGGAACAATCCACCATGTACTCCTACATGGCCCCTCATTGATACCTTTACCAAAACATGTTCAACACATCCCTCACATTACCGACATAAGCATTTCACTCTAGCCCATCACCCAGATGAACCAGACCTGACACAACTCTAAGCATAGCAGGCATAGCAAGGTAGGAATCACATACATGGCTCAATCAACTCCTACACATGCTAGTGGGTTTCATCTAGTTACTGTGGCAATGACAGGTCATGCAGAGGATAAGGGTTCAACTACCGTAGCACACAGCAGTTTGAATCGCGTTTGTCTTAATGCAGTAAACAAGAGCAGAAGCGAGAACATGGGTTTGTATCGGAATAATCAATGGGTTGCTTGCCTGTTGTAGAGGTAGTAGGGTACTGCCCTTCAGACGGATACTCGGGGTTATCCTCGAAGGCAGAACCTACCACGAAGACACACCGAACATAATCAACACATGGCAATATGCAACAATATGATGCATCCTATGACATGGCAAGATGAAAGTGTCTTGTCCTAATGCAAGATAAAACAGAAGGGGATGAACTCATTTGAATCAAAGATTCAAATATTAGCTCATTAAACATGGCCTTATTAGAGCATTACCTTATTCTGCTTAAACAGCAAGGTAAACTTGTTTTGTCATGCATGAAACCATTACAGATGGATAGATTGAATTTTTCTGATCATTTTTCATATATAAATCTTTGCATTTGGAGCTATGGTTGATTTTCAATGATTTTTAGAAGTTTTGTATATTTTCTGGAATTTCCTATTAAAGAATAAATCCAGTAATTGAATTAATGCGTCAGCACTGCGTGACTGTGACGTCAGCGGGTCAAAGGCGCCAGCCCAGGTTAAACCTGACTGATGGGCCCCTTCTGTCAGTCTCTCAGCTAACTAACAGAGTTGGTTAGTGTTTAGTTAGCACTAAACTGGGTTAGTTAGGCTCTGGGCCCACATGTCAGTGAGAGAGGGGTAGTTAATGGCGTCATTAACCTCTAACAGAGTGATTAGCTCTAATTTAAACTAATCTAAATTAGTTAGGAGCCGGCCCCACCTATCAGTGTCTCAGGTGGACTCAAACTGGGGTCAAACCCCTGGTCAGCGGGGTTAATCCCGCCGGCGTTGAGTCGCCGGCGAGGCCGAGACGGCGGAGGGCTTCGGAAATCGCCCACAGGCGACCAAATCGACCGCGGTTTGGTCCTACACGTAGCTGGGGCTCGCACGCATCTAGTGGGGCAAGTGGGAGGAGCTGGGGTGGAGCGAACTCGCTGGAGTCGAGCTTGTGGCGGCGGCCGGAGCTCGGCCGTTGGTGGTTTTGCTGCTGCAGCGAGCTAGGGGAAAACGGACATGCTAGCGAGGCGCTGCGAGGTGCGGGGAGTGCGTTAAGCACCCGCGCTTAACCAAATGGCCACCGGAGTGACACCGGCGTCGAGCAAGCGCGGCGTCGAGCTCGCGCGGCGTCGAGCTCGCGCGGCGGCGTGCTATGGTGAGAAAGGGGGTGGCGTCTACGGCGAGCATACGAAGCAGGGAAGAGGGGGGATCGATAGAGGAGCTCACGGCGGTTGCAGAGCGCGTCTCAGCGGGCTCGAGGGAGGTCGGACATCGTCGGGGCATTGCCGGCGATCTCGGGGACCGAGGAAGAAGAAGGCGTCGGGGAGGTGCTTGGAGGTGTCCGGCGTCGCGTGAGTCGATGAGGAGGTCGAGGACGGCAGCGCGGAGCTAATGGGCTTGTCGGAGGGGCGAGGGGGTGGCTCTGGTGACGACTACGGCGAACGGCAGCGAGGATCGCGCTCGGCCATCGCGGGAGAGGGTGAGGGAGACGAGGGGGAGAGTGACGGAGGAAGAGAGGGGGACGTGGGGGTTGGCGTGGCACCCCTGGACGTCTCCAGGGCGTCGGCAGAAGCAGGAGGTGGCCGGCGTGTGGCCGCGGGCGCCGGCCACGCGCTCCTCGTCCTCCTGGCGGGAGGAGGAGGACGACTGGCAAGGCCAGTCGGCTGGGCCGAGCCAGGTGGGCTGGGCCAGCACAGGTGAGGCCCAGGTGGTTTCCCTCTCTCTCTTTTTTTGATTTGTTTCTGTTTTCTATTTTTTTCTGCAATTGTTGGGCTTTATTAAAAATAGAAAAACGTTTCCAAAAATCCTGAAAATAAATGTGGGCTCTGTTTAGAATATTTCCAATAGCAAACATTTATTTCCAGAATTATTTGAGCATTTAAATTATTTTATAGCATTTAAATGCCCAAAATCAAATACTTATGATTTAATTCAATGACCTTCTATTGCCCTAGAAAATTGTGCACCAATTTTTGCCAGAGGTTCTAACCCAAGACAAAGAGGGTGAACTTTTTAGAAGGCATTTCAGGTTCATTGAAAATAATTTTAGTAAACCCTAGTTGTTTCCAGGGGGGTGTTGGGGTTTCTGTCTTCCCCATTTCAAATTTAAGAGGAATTTAAACATGATGCACTCTCTAATGCTTGAACTAACTAGGGAGTGACACATATTCTTATGCCTTGCTTGCTATGGAGGGAAAACAACAGTGGGACATGGTGGACCCTGGATTCAAGCTTTGCGCTCCAGTTCTGAAGAGAGAAGCATGTAGACCAAGGAAGAGTCGAATCAGACCTCGCAACGAAGGAGCTGGACTTGGAGCGAGGAAGCATAAGTGCACAAGGTGTGGTGGGTCTGGTTATTTCGGTAAGTATTGTGATAACACAGTAGATCCAGCATTCGGAGTGAGTTTCGATGAAGGCTTCGATGAAAATGTTGGCCAGCAGCCGGTTGCCTCAACGGATGATGAAAATGATGGTCAACAGCCAGTTGCATCACATGCGCATTTTGACGAGGTTCCAAATGATGATGGTCAACAGCCGCATGATTTTGACGAAGATCCAAAATATCCTCCAAATAATGATTCAAGTGATGCTCCAAATGGTGATCCAAGTGAGGCTCCAAATAGTGATCATGGTGATCCAAGTGAGGCTCCAAATGGTGATCATGGTGATCCAAGTGAGGCTCTAAATTATGATCCAAGTGAGGCTCCAAATAGTGACCAACCTACTGTTGTTGTGAGTTCTGCTAGGTATGTAAATCTTGCAAGGGCCAAATACTACTATACATTTATCACTTGACATGATCTCATTACCCTTTATGTTTTTGCACAGCTCTATGATAGGTTTGAAGAAGACGTGCAAGGTACCGACAACCAAGAGGAGAAGAGAAGAAGCAATGAGCACAAGGTGCACGGGGAGCAAAGTGATGGCAAGAAGTTCAAAAAACAGAAAGAAGCCCCAACGCTATATATGAATAATTATGAAACATTATGAATAAGGGAATGTTGTATTATGAAACATTTATCACTTGACATGTTGTATTTCTATTGGATGATGTTGGACCTATGTTAGAAGTATGTTTGACATGATGTTTAAATCTGTTGGATGATGTTTGAATGAGCACATGGTTTTTCCTTTTTTTGATTTTTTTTAATTTTGTTTTGCTCATTGGAATTCTGGTCAAACCTAACTTTCACCAAGATTTAAACAAGTCTAAAACATCAAAATGAAAAACTAAGCCTGGATCCTTCATAGTCAATCCAAAATGAAGTTGTGGTGAGGTTTTTGAAATTTTCATGAAAATGTGCTAAAAAGAGGGGTCCAAAGGTAGGGTAAACGGCCTCATTTGTAAGCAAGGTTTTTTTCGACCTTGTCTAAATCAGCCAAATAACTTTCCTACACATATATTCTATATATACAGACTATGTGCGCTGGTTTTTCCATTTTTTGATTTTTTTTAATTTTGTTTTGCTCATTTGAATTCTGGTCAAACTTAACTTTGACCAAGATTTAAACAAGTGTAAAACATCAAAATGAAAAACTAAGCCTGGATCCTTCTTAGTCACTCCAAGATGAAGCTGTGGTGAGTTTTTTGAATTTTTCATGTTCATTTCCGCAAAACACTTCTCTTAACTTCATACAAGAGAGTTTGAGATACTCGAGATGTCACACAATACACATGAACTTGTCGTTTAAATGTATGTAAACCTTGTTTGTCAACTTAAATCGTTAGTATATGACATAATAAGACTATGTGCGCAGGTTTTTTATTTTTTTGATTTTTATTTAATTTATTATGCTCATTTGAAATCTGGTCAAACATTGCTTTGACTGCTCCAAACGCCTCCCAAACCCTGCTAACCCTAGTGCTGAACAAGGATCGTTCATCTAACCCTAGCGGCGATCAAGGGCCGTCGATCTAACCCTTCTAGGAGGAATATGCAGGGAGGAGGAGGGCGATCCGCGAGATGCAATCTTATTGGCTGGGAGATTGTTTTTTTAACAAATATCGGGCGCGCTGGATGGACCGTTGGGCCGTCTCGTTGTGTGGGCCTGAGACTGCAATAAATAGTCCGTCTCAGCCTTTCCAGGCCTTGCATGCATGGGAGGCGGCGACGTGGGTTTGCATGCGCGGGAGGCGGCGACGTGCATGCATGCGAGCGAGGCGAGCGAGGCGCGCTAGGCGAGCTAGGCTAGCGAGGTGAGCTAGATGGTTCAGGGCAGCGAGTCAGATGCACTGCCTAGTCAAAGAGTTATGCAGTGATTCAGTTGCACGCATGCGTCCGGATTCACACACGCACCATTCTCATCCTTTCTCTCTTCCTCTTCCACCCACAGGCCTATAAATGGGGTGCCTCTCTTCCTCTCCCACCCACAAGCCAGAACCGATCCATTCTCTCCAACTTCAAACACCCAAGAGACCGAGCCCTCCCCAAGCGAGACCAAGTGAAGATGCAGTTCAACAGGCCGACCTTCAACCGTCTGCTTGTCGTGCCAGAGCTGCGCTACCCACCGGGCGTGCTCGTGGAGAGGGAGCTCCGTGTGTTGGCTATTTCAAGGTGGAGGGGTTCCGTCGAACTCACCCGCGCCTTCCTCAGAGCCGGCTATGCCCACCTCCCATAGGGCTCGCCGAGGATGTTCGCCCTCAACGAGGTTCGTGACCGCGGCGACATCCTCCTACTGCTCATGGTCACCTTCACCAACCCGTTTGACGCGCGCGAGCTCCTCGGCCAAGTCTTTTGGTGCGGCTATGCTACGTCTTGAGCTTGCGTTGGTTTTCCCCGAAGAGGAAGGGATGATGCAACAGAGTAGCGTAAGTATTTCCCTCAGTTTTTGAGAACTAAGGTATCAATCTAGTAGGAGCCCCCGCTCAAGTCCCTCGTACCTGCACAAAGTGATAGCTACTCGCAACCAACGCGATTAGGGGTTGTCAATCCCTTCACGGTCACTTACGAGAGTGAGATTTGATAGATATAATATTTTTGGTATAAATATGCAAAGTAAAAAGTAAAGGCAAAGTAAAAAGCAAAGCAAGATTAAAGTGATGGAGATTGATATGATGAGAATAGACCCGGGGGCCATAGGTTTCACTAGTGGCTTCTCTCAAGAGCATAAGTATTCTACGATGGGTGAACAAATTAGTGTTGAGCAATTGACAGAATTGAGCATAGTTATGAGAATATCTAGGCATGATCATGTATATAGGCATCACGTCCGTGACAAGTAGATCGAAACGATTCTGCATCTACTACTATTACTCCACTCATCGACCGCTATCCAACATGCATCTAGAGTATTAAGTTAAAAACAGAGTAACGCCTTAAGCAAGATGACATGATGTAGAGAGATAAATTCATGCAATATGAAATAAACCACATCTTGTTATCCTTGATGGCAACGATACAATACGTGCCTTGCTGCCCCTTCTGTCACTGGGTAAGGACACCGCAAGATCGAACCCAAAGCTAAGCACTTCTCCCATGGCAAGAACTACCAATCTAGTTGGCTAAACCAAACGAATAATTCGAAGAGACTTGCAAAGATAACCAATCATACATAAAAGAATTCAGAGAAGATTCAAATATTATTCATAGATAGACTTGATCATAAACCCATAATTCATCGGTCTCAACAAACACACCGCAAAAAGAAGATTACATCGAATAGATCTCCACAAGAGAGGGGGAGAACTTTGTATTGAGATTCAAAGAGAGAGAAGAAGCCATCTAGCTACAAACAATGGACCTGAAGGTCTGAGGTAAACTACTCACACTTCATCGGAGGGGCTAGGATGATGTAGAAGCCCTCCGTGATGACGGCCCTCTTCCGGCGGAGCTCTGGAACAGGCCCCAAGAAGGGATCTCGTGGATACAGAAAGTTGCGGCGGTGGAATTAGGTTTTTGGCTCCTGTTCTGATCGTTTGGGGGTACGTGTGTATATATAGGAGGAAGAAGTACGCCGGAGAAGCAACGAGGGGCCCACGAGGCAGGGGGCGCGCCCTAGGGGGGCGCGCCCCCACCCTCGTGACCGCCTCTTTTGTTCCTTGGAGCAGGGTCCAAGTCTCCTGGATCATGTTCGGTGAGAAAATCACGTTCCCGAATATTTTATTCCGTTTGGACTCCGTTTGATATTCCATTTGTCCAAAACACTGAAATAGGCAAAAACAGCAATTCTGGCCTGGGCCTCCGGTTAATAGGTTAGTCCCAAAAATAATATAAAAGTGGAAAATAAAGCCCAATATAGTCCAAAACAATAGATAATATAACATGGAGCAATCAAAAATTATAGATACGTTGGAGACGTATCAGGCTGCGAGACCATCTTCTTCACCGTCGACAACATCTACACCAACTACGAGAGCATCTTCCCCACTCTAGGCCAGATGCACTCCCTTCCCTATGACGAGGAGGAGGAGGTGTTGATGTCTACTACACAACCTTCTTCTTGTAGATGTTGTTGGGCCTCCAAGTGCAGAGGTTTGTAGGACAGTAGCAAATTTCCCTCAAGTGGATGACCTAAGGTTTATCAATCTGTGGGAGGCGTAGGATGAAGATGGCCTCTCTCAAGCAACCCTGCAACCAAATAACAAAGAGTCTCTTGTGTCCCCAACACACCCAATACAATGGTAAATTGTATAGGTGCACTAGTTCGGCGAAGAGATGGTGATACAAGTGGTATATGGATGGAAGATAAAGGTATTTGTAATCTGAAATTATAAAAACAGCAAGGTAACTAATGATAAAAGTGAGTGTAAACGGTATTGCTATGCGTTGAAACAAGGCCTAGGGTTCATACTTTCACTAGTGCAAGTTCCCTCAACAATACTAACATAATTGGATCACATAACTATACCTCAACATGCAACAAAGAGTCACTCCAAAGTCACTAATAGTGGAGAACAAACGAAGAGATTATGGTAGGGTACGAAACCACCTCAAAGTTATTCTTTCTAATCAATCCGTTGGGCTATTCCTATAAGTGTCACAAACAACCCTAGAGTTCGTACTAGAATAACACCTTAAGACACAAATCAACCAAAACCCTAATGTCACCTAGATACTCCAATGTCACCTCAAGTATCCGCGGGTATGATTATACGCTATGCATCACACAATCTCAGATTCATCTATTCAACCAACACATAGGAACTCAAAGAGTGCCCCAAAGTTTCTACCGGAGAATCACGACGAAAACATGTGCCAACCCCTATGCATAGGTTCATGGGTGGAACCCGCACCAAAACATACATCAAGTGAATCACGTGATATCCCATTGTCACCACAGATACGCATGGCAAGACATACATCAAGTGTTCTCAAATCTTTAAAGACTCAATCCGATAAGATAACTTCAAAGGGGAAACTCAATCCATTACAAGAGAGTAGAGGGGGAGGAGAAACATAAGATCCAACTATAGTAGCAAAGCTCGCGATACATCAAGATCGTGCCAAATTAAGAACACGAGAGAGAGAGAGAGAGATCAAACACATAGCTACTGGTACATACCCTCAGCCCCGAGGGAGAACTACTCCCTCCTCGTCATGAAGAGCACCGGAATGATGAAGATGGCCACCGGAGAAGGATTGCCCCCTCCGCCAGGGTGCCGGAACGGGTCTAGATTGGCTTTCGGTGGCTACGGAGGCTTCTGGCGGCGGAACTCCTGATCTATTGTGCTCTCGGATGTTTTAAGGGTATATGGAGATATATAGGTGGAAGAAGTATGTCAGGGGGCCACGAGGGGCCCACGAGGGTGGAGGGCGCGCCCAGGGGGTGGGCACGCCCCCTACCTCGTGGCCTCCTTGAAGCTTCCCTTACGTAGACTCCATGTTTTCTGGGCTTCTTCTGATCCAAAAATAAGTTCTGTGAAGTTTCAGGTCATTTGGACTCCGTTTGATTTTCCTTTTCTTCGAAACCCTAAAATAGGCAAAAAAACAGAAACTGGCACTGGGCTCTGGGTTAATAGGTTAGTCCCAAAAATAATATAAAAGTGCATAATAAAGCCCATAAACATCCAAAGTTGATAATATAATAGCATGGAACAATCAAAAATTATAGATACGTTGGAGATGTATCAGCATCCCCAAGCTTAATTCATGCCCATCCTCGAGTAGGTAAATGATAAAAAGAGAATGTTTGATGCAGAGTGCTACTTGGCAAGAATATTTATCCATGTAGTCTTATTTATTGTGGCAAGAATAATCAGATCCATAAGATTCAAGACAAAAGTTTAATATTGACATAAAAGTAATAATACTTCAAGCATACTAACTAAGCAATCATGTCTTCTCAAAATAACATGGCCAAAGAAAGCTATCCCTACAAAATCATATAGTCTGGCTATGCTCCATCTTCACCACACAACATATTTAAATCATGCACAACCCCGATGACAAGCCAAGCAATTGTTTCATACTTTTGATGTTCTCAAACTTTTTCAATCTTCACGCAATACATGAGCGTGAGCCATGGACATAGCACTATAGGTGGAATAGAATGGTGGTTGTGGGGAAGACAAAAAGGAGAAGACAGTCTCACATCAACTAGGCATATCAACGGGCTATGGAGATGCCCATCAATAGATATCAATGTGAGTGAGTAGGGATTGCCATGCAACGGATGCACTAGAGCTATAAGCGTATGAAAGATCAAAAAGAAACTAAGTGGGTGTGCATCCAACTTGCTTGCTCACGAAGACCTAGGGCATTTTGAGGAAGCCCATCATTGGAATATACAAGCCAAGTTCTATAATGAAAGATTCCCACTAGTATATGAAAGTGACAACATAGGAGACTCTCTATCATGAAGATCATGGTGCTACTTTGAAGCACAAGTGTGGTAAAAGGATAGTAGCATTGCCCCTTCTCTCTTTTTCTCTCATTTTTTTATTTGGGCCTTCTCTTTTTTATGGCCTCTTTTCTATTTTTTATTTGGGCTTCTTTGGCCTCTTTTATTTTTTTATTTTCGTCTGGAGTCTCATCCCGACTTGTGGGGGAATCATAGTCTCCATCATCCTTTCCTCACTAGGACAATGCTCTAATAATGATGATCATCACACTTTTATTTTTCTTACAACTCAAGAATTAAAACTCGATACTTAGAACAAGATATGACTCTATATGAATGCCTCTAGCGGTGTACTGGGATGTGCAATGAATCATGAGTGACATGTATGAAAGAATTATGAATGGTGGCTTTGCCACAAATACTATGTCAACTACATAATCATGCAAAGTAGTATGACAATGATGGAGTGTGTCATAATAACGGAATGGTGGAAAGTTGCATGGCAATATATCTCGGAATGGCTATGGAAATTCCATAATAGGTAGGTATGGTGGATGTTTTGAGGAAGGTATATGGTGGGTTTAAGGTACCGGCGAAAGTTGCGTGGTACTAGAGAGGCTAGCAATGGTGGAAGGGTGAGAGTGCGTATAATCCATGGACTCAACATTAGTCATAAAGAACTCACATACTTATTGCAAAAATTTATTAGTTATTGAAACAAAGTACTACGCGCATGCTCCTAGGGGGATAGATTGGTAGGAAAAGACCATCGCTCGTCCCCGACCGCCACTCCTAAGGAAGACAATCAATAAATAAATCATGCTCCGACTTCATCACATAACGGTTCACCATACGTGCATGCTACGGGAATCACAAACTTCAACACAAGTATTTCTCAAGTTCACAACTACTCAACTCGCATGACTCTAATATCACCATCTCCATATCTCAAAACAATTATCAAGTATCAAACTTCTCATAGTATTCAATGCACTTTATATGAAAGATTTTATTATATCCCTCTTGGATGGCCATCATATTAGGACTAAATTCATAACCAAAGCAAATTACCATGCTGTTCTAAAGGACTCTCAAAATAATATAAGTGAAGCATGAGAGATCAATTATTTCTATAAAATAAAACCACCGCCGTGCTCTAAAAAGATATAAGTGAAGCACTAGAGCAACGACGAACTACTCCGAAAGATATAAGTGAAGATCAGTGAGTAGTTGAATAATTATGCAACTACGTGAAGACTCTCTAACATTTAATAATTTCACATCTTGGTATTTTATTCAAACAGCAAGCAAAGCAAAAGAAAATAAAATGACGCTCCAAGCAAAACACATATCATGTGGCGAATAAAAATATAGCTCCAAGTAAAGTTACCGATGAACAAAGACAAAAGAGGGGATGCTTTCCGGGGCATCCCCAAGCTTAGGCTCTTGGCTATCCTTGAATATTACCTTGGGTTGCCTTGGGCATCCCCAAGCTTAGGCTCTTTCCACTCCTTATTCCATAGTCCATCGAATCCTTACCCACTTGAAAACTTCACAACACAAAACGTAACAGAAAACTCGTAAGCTCCGTTAGTATAAGAAAATAAATCACCACTTCAAGGTACTGTAATGAAACCATTATTTATTTATATTGGTGTTAAACCTACTGTATTCCAACTTCTCTATGGTTTATAGACTCTTTTACTAGCCATAGATTCATTAAAATAAGCAAACAACACACGAAAAACAGAATCTATCAAAAACAGAACAGTCTGTAGTAATATGTGTCTAACGCAAGATCTGAAACCCCAAAAATTCTAAACTAAATTGCTGGACTTGAGGAATTTATCTATTAATCATCTGCAAAAATAATTAACTAAATAGCACTCTCCAATAAAAAATGCAGCAATTCTCGTGAGCGCTAAAGTTTGTGTTTTTTTACAGCAATATCAACAAGACATTCCCCAAGTCTTCCCAACGGTTCTACTTGCCACAAACACTGATTAAACACATAAAACAACATCTAAACAGATGATAGATGAATTATTTATTACTAAGAATGAGCAAAAATCAAGGAACAAAAATAAAATTGGGTTTCCTCCCAACAAGCGCTATCGTTTAACGCCCCTAGCTAGGCATGATGATTTCAATGATGCTCATATAAAAGATAAGAATTGTAACATAAAGAGAGCATCATGAAGAATATGACTAGCACATTTAAGTCTAACCCACTTCTTATGCATAGGGATTTTGTGAGCAAACAACTAATGGGAACAAGAATCAACTTGCATAGGAAGGTAAAACAAGGATAACTTCAAAATTTTAAGCACATAGAGGGGAAACTTGATATTATTGCAATTCCTACAAGCATATGTTCCTCCCTCATAATAATTTTCAGTAGCATCATGAATGAATTCAACAATATAACCAGCACCTAAATCATTCTTTTCATGATCTACAAGCATAGAAAATGTACTACTCTCCACACAAGCAAAATTCTTCTCATGAATAATAGTGGGAGCAAACTCAACAAAATAACTATCATGTGATTCAAAATTAAGATCAAGATGACAAGTTTCATGGTTATCATTGTTATTTAAAGCATATGTGTCATCACAATAATCATCCTAGATAGGAGGCGTGCTTTCAACATAATAAATTTGCTCATCAAAACTTGGGGGACAAAAAATATCATCTTCATCAAACATAGCTTCCCCAAGCTTGTGGCTTTGCATATCATTAGCATCATCGATATTCATGGAATTCATACTAACAACATTGCAATCATGCTCATCATTCAAATATTTAGTGCCAAACATTTTATAGATTTCTTCTTCTAGCACTTGAGCACAATTATACTTTCCATCATACTCACGCAAGATATTAAAAATATGAAGCGTATGAGGCAAACTCAGTTCCATATTTTTTTGTAGTTTTCTTTTATAAACTAAACGAGTGATAAAACAACAAAATAAAAGACTCGATTGCAAGATCTAAAGATATACCTTCAAGCACTAACCTCCCCGGCAACGATGCCAGAAAAGAGCTTGACGTCTACTACACAACCTTCTTCTTGTACACGTTGTTGGGCCTCCAAGTGCAGAGGTTTGTAGGACAGTAGCAAATTTCCCTCAAGTGGATGACCTAAGGTTTATCAATCCGTGGGAGGCGTAGGATGATGATGGTCTCTCTCAAGCAACCCTGCAACCAAATAACAAAGAGTCTCTTGTGTCCCCAACACACCCAATACAATGGTAAATTGTATAGGTGCACTAGTTCGGCGAAGAGATGGTGATACAAGTGGTATATGGATGGAAGATAAAGGTATTTGTAATCTGAAATTATAAAAACAGCAAGGTAACTAATGATAAAAGTGAGTGTAAACGATATTGCAATGCGTTGAAACAAGGCCTAGGGTTCATACTTTCACTAGTGCAAGTTCCCTCAACAATACTAACATAATTGGATGACATAACTATCCCTCAACATGCAACAAAGAGTCACTCCAAAGTCACTAATAGTGGAGAACAAACGAAGAGATTATGGTAGGGTACGAAACCACCTCAAAGTTATTCTTTCCAATCAATCTGTTTGGCTATTCCTATAAGTGTCACAAATATCCCTAGAGTTCGTACTATAATAACACCTTAAGACACAAATCAACCAAAACCCTAATGTCACCTAGATAGTCCAATGTCACCTCAAGTATCCGTGGGTATGATTATACGATATGCATCACACAATCTCAGATTCATCTATTCAACCAACACATAGGACCTCAAAGAGTGCCCCAAAGTTTCTACCGGAGAATCACGATGAAAACATGTGCCAACCCCTATGCATAGGTTCATGGGCGGAACCCGCAAGTTGGTCACCAAAACATACATCAAGTGAATCACGTGATATCCCATTGTCAACACAGATACGCACAACAAGACATACATCAAGTGTTCTCAAATCTTTAAAGACTCAATACGATAAGATAACTTCAAAGGGGAAACTCAATCCATTCCAAGAGAGTAGAGGGGGAGGAGAAACATAAGATCCAACTATAGTAGCAAAGCTCGCGATACATCAAGATCGTGCCAAATCAAGAACACGAGAGAGAGAGAGAGAGAGAGAGAGAGAGAGAGAGAGAGATCAAACACATAGCTACTGGTACATACCCTCAGCCCCGAGGGAGAGCTACTCCCTCCTTGTCATGGAGAGCGCCGGAATGATGAAGATGTCCACCGGAGAAGGATTGCCCCCTCCGCTAGGGTGCCGGAACGGGTCTAGATTGGCTTTTGGTGGCTACGGAGGCTTCTGGCGGCGGAACTCCTAATATATTGTGCTCCCGGATGTTTTTAGGGTATATGGAGATATATAGTTGGAAGAAGTACGTCAGGGGGGCACGAGGGGCCCACGAGGGTGGAGGGCGTGCCTAGGGGGGTGGGCGCTCCCCCCTACCTCGTGGCCTCCTCGAAGCTTCCCTTACGTACACTCCAAGTCTTCTGGGCTTCTTTTGTTCCAGAATTAGGTTCCGTGAATTTTCAGGTCATTGGACTCCGTTTGATTTTCCTTTTCTTCAAAACCCTAAAATAGGCAAAAAAAAAAGAAACTGGCATGGAACAATCAAAAATTATTGATACATTGGAGACTGATACGTCTTCGTCGTATCTACTTTTCCAAACACTTTTGCCCTTGTTTTGGACTCTAACTTGTATGATTTGAATGGAACTAACCCGGACTGACGCTGTTTTCAGCAAAATTGCCATGGTGTTGTTTTATGTGCAGAAAACAAATATTCTCGGAATGACCTAAAACTCCACGGAACATCTTAGAAAAAACAATAAAAAAATCCTCAGCAAAGATGAAGACCAGGGGGCCCACACCCTGTCCACGAGGGTGGGGGGTGCGCCCCCCCTCTAGGGCGCGCCCCCTAACTCATGGGCCCCCTGGATGCCCTCCGACGCCAACTCCAACTCTATATATTTGCTTCCGGAGAGAGAAAAATCAGGGAGAAGAAATCATCGCGTTTTACGATACGGAGCCGCCGCCAAGCCCTAAAACCTCTCGAGAGGGCTGATCTGGAGTCCGTTCGGGGCTCCGGAGAGGGGGATTCGTCGCCGTCGTCATCATCAACCATCCTCCATCACCAATTTCATGATGCTCACCGCCGTGCATGAGTAATTCCATCGTAGGCTTGCTGGACGGTGATGGGTTGGATGAGATTTATCATGTAATCGAGTTAGTTTTGTTAGGGTTTGATCCCTAGTATCCAGTATGTTCTGAGATTGATGTTGCTATGACTTTGCTATGCTTAATGCTTGTCACTAGGGCCCGAGTGCCATGATTTCATATCTGAACCTATTGTGTTTTCATGAATATATGTGAGTTCTTGATCCTATCTTGCAAGTCTATAGTCACATACTATGTGTTATGATCCGGCAACCCCAAAGTGACAATAATCGGGACCACTCCCGGTGATGACCCTACTTTGAGGAGTTCATGTATTCACTATGTGCTAATGCTTTGGTCCGGTTTTCTATTAAAAGGAGGCCTTAATATCCCTTAGTTTCCAATAGGACCCCGCTGCCACGGGAGGGTAGGACAAAAGATGTCATGCAAGTTCTTTTCCATAATCACGTATGACTATATACGGAATACATGCCTACATTACATTGATGAATTGGAGCTAGTTCTGTGTCACCCTATGTTATGACTGTTACATGATGAACCGCATCCGGCATAATTATCCATCACTGATCCGGTGCCTACGAGTTTTCCATATATTTGTTCTCGCTTATTTACTTTCCCGCTGCTACTATTACAATCACTACAAAATACCAAAAACATTACTTTTGTTGTCTTTACTTTTGTTGCCGCTACCACCACTATCATATTACTTTGCTACTAAACACTTTGCTGCAGATACTAAGTTTCCAGGTGTGGTTGAATTGAAAACTCAGCTGCTAATACTTGAGAATATTCTTTGGCTCCCCTTGTGTCGAATCAATAAATTTGGGTTGAATACTCTACCCTCGAAAGTTGTTGCGATCCCCTATACTTGTGGGTTATCAAGACTAATTTCTGGCGCCATTGCCGGGGAGCATAGCTTTATATGATTAGACGCTTGGGTGATTATATGGCTAATATTAAAGGTGAACTTAAACTTGTTAGCAAACATGCTTCTATGGTTACCACTCAAGTAGAACAAGTACTTAAGGCTCAAAAAGAAGTGCTTGATGAAATGAATAGTAAGAAAAATGATTATGCTATTAGAGTGGCTACTAGAACTGGTAGAATGACTCAAGAACCTTTGTATCATGAAGGCCACCCTAAGAGAATCGAGCAAGATTCTCAAAGAAATAATATTGATGTTCCTAGTTCTTCTAAAAAGAAGAAGAAGAAAAATGATAGAACTGTGCAAACTTCTAGTGAACCTATTGCTGAAACACCTGATAATCCAAATGATATATCTATGTCTAATGCTGAAACACAATCTGGTAATGAACATGAACCTAATGAAAATATTAATGATGATTTTCATGATGATGCTCAACCTAGTAATGACAATGATGTAGAAATTGAACCTGCTGTTGATCTTGATAACCCACAATCAAAGAATCAACGCTATGATAAAAGAGACTTTGTTGCTAGGAAACATGGTAAAGAAAGGGAACCTTGGGTTCAGAAACCCATGCATTTTCCAAGGAAACCATCCAAGAAAAAGGCTGATGAGGATTTTGAGCGCCTTGCTGAAATGATTATGCCTATCTTTTTGTGTATGCGATTAACTGATGTGCTCAAAACAAATCCTTATGCTAAATATATGAAGGATATCATTACTAATAAAAGAAAGATACCGGAAGCTGAAATTTCCACCATGCTTGCTAATTATACTTTTAAGGGTGGAATACCAAAGAAACTCGGAGACCCCGGAGTACCTACTATACCTTGCTCCATCAAAAGAAATTATATTAAAACTGCTTTATGTGATCTTGGAGTCGGTGTTAGTGTTATGCCTCTCTCTTTATATCATAGACTTGACTTGAATAAGTTGACACCTACTGAAATATCTTTGCAAATGGCTGATAAATTAACTGCTATACCTGTCGGTATTTGTGAGGATGTGCCTGTTGTGGTTGCAAATGTTACTATTTTAACGGACTTTGTTATACTTGATATTCCCGAGGATGATAGTATGTCTATTATTCTTGCAAGACCTTTTATTAATACTTTAGGGGCTGTTATTGATTGCAACAAAGGCAATGTCACTTTTCATGTTAATGGTAATGAGCATACGATACACTTTCCGAGAAACAACCTCAAGTTCATAGTATCAACTCCATTGGAAAAATTCCATCTGTTATAATTGGAGGTTTTGAATTTCCTCTTCCTACTGTCAAAAAGAAATATGATATACTTATTATTGGGGATGTGCATATCCCCGTTGAGGCAACTTAGTGTTATTCGAAATTTCTCCGGTTTCATGATTATCGGAATGAGTTTGTTAACAAGACTTGATCAACCTTGTTAGTGGATTATTTTTGATGAGCATGATATGGATGAAACTAGAAGCACAACCTTCTATACCCTCTCTATACTTTTTGTTAATTAGTAGAAATAAAGTGAAAATAGTATTTTTCTGTCTGTTTCCTGGCTTATCCGTGCAATATAAAAATATCCCGAAAATAAAAGTCCTCAGAATGACATGCCAATTTAATATGATTTTTTCGGGAATATTTGAGGATTTACTCTGCAAAAATTACCGCGGGAGGAGCTGCCACCTGGCCACGAGGGTGGTGGGCGCCCCCCCCCCCTTAGGGTGCAGCCCCTGCCTCGTGGGCCCACGGTGGCCCTCCTCCACTTATCCCAGCACCCATCTTCTTCCTCTGTCTCACACAAACCCGAAAAACCAAGTCAAGCACGAGTTCCAACCACTTTTGCTGTGATTTTCGATCTCCTTGCTCAAAGCACCTCTCGCAAAACTGCTTGGGGAGATTGTTCCTTGGTATGTGACTCCTCCATTGGTCCAATTAGTTTTTGTTCTAGTGCTTTATTCTTTGCAAATTTGTGCTGCATAGGTGACCATATTCTTGAGCTTGCATGTCAAATTTATATGGTTCTAAGTAGTTCTAATGCTTGATATAGGCTCTAGGCACTTGTAGGAGTAGTTGCTATCAGTTTTATTGAAGTTGGTTCACTTTTGTTTGAAGTTACTAAAAATTTCAGAATTTTTCAGAGAAAAACAATATGCTTAGGAAGATGTTCCAAGGTGGTTCATCTAAGAAGCAAGGACCCAGGACTGCTATGCGCGATGCTGACGAGGATCCACCAAGAGACGCTCCAGTACGGCCTTGCGAATGGCCGCTGGAAAATTTTATGGACCGTGCGGAATTAAAGAAGAATTCAAAGCATATTTGCGCAATGCCGGTCTTGAGGATTTTGAGGCTAACAAATGCCCCAGTATCATGATCTCACAAGTTCATTTGTGAGGAGGTTTGAGTATTCATCTTCGCGTAATTCTCCTTCAGTCATGTTTGATCTCTATGACAAATCTTATACCATGGACTTAGAGGATTTCACTTCTGCTTGCAAACTTCCATCATGGGGTAGTGTTAGGGACCCCCCTAAATATGAATTTAGAAACTTTCTTACTAGTATAACTGTGGGGGAATCTAGAGATATAACACAGGCTACCATAGGGAGCATTCACTTTCTTGCTATACATTATTTTGCTCTCTTCATCGGTAGATGCATAAATGCTAAGGATGAAGCATGTCACATGTGTGTCCCTGATCTTAGCATTCTTAGGAGTGCTGTGTTAGGAGACCAATCTTATCATATGGGAGCCATTGTAGCTCGTAGGGTGCATCATAATAGACATAATGGAGATTTCTTTGGAGGAATTTATGCAACCCGCTTAGCTCAATTTCTTGAGATAGACATTCGTGAGGGTGATACGGAGTTGCCTCCTGCATATTTAGATTATAACTCTATGGCTTCGCACCAGTTTGTTGACAGACCTGAATCACCTCTCTTATATCGTTTAATTTTTGATAAACGACGTGTTTTCCGTATTACTCTCCTTGCTCCTGCCTTCTTTGATTCACAGACAAAAAGAAGATATGTTATTACCAGAGAGGAGGTAGAAGAGTACGAGAGGAGAGCGGAGGCAGCTCGACTCCACGTTGCAGCTCAGCAGGCGATAACCGCTGCACATCAGTATGATCCCAACTATTCTTCGTCGCAGTACGACCCCAGCTACACCTATGGGTATCCTCCAGGCTATCCCTGGCAATAGACCAACTTAGGCCAAAATCCTAAGCTTGGGGGAGTACGTATTTCTCACCGACTTTACATTTATGTTCACACACACTCATTGCTAGATGTCGGTGCTCATACTCTTTCACTTTAATATCCATGTTAGTTTATTTTCTTTTTCCTGCTTTCTTCTTGTGTGTTTGTTAAACCTTAAGAAAAACCAAAAAAAATTAGTAGTAGTTTATTTTTCTGCTGTAGTAAGTAATAATTAAAAAGGAAACCCAAAAATATTTCTCGTTCTTCTTTTGCTTGTTGGGAGCTTTCCCGTGTAAATAGTTTTATTTCTTTTATTTTCTTTGGGGTCAGTAGGATAAGACCATAATTAAATTGTTGAAGTGGCTCTTATATGCATTATTGTTGATTTAACCTAGAGCCCATATTGCCTTGTCTTCTCATGTTTATTGAATGCTCGCAAATTCCAGCTTAGTCCAATGCACGTGCACTCTTATTATTGTTCACACCGTTCGGTCGTGCAAGTGAAAGGCAATTATCACTACAAGAAATATGTCAACTTGCGACCAGCACTATTGGTCACTGAATGGTCACTGTTTTCAATTTGTGACCTTTTTGTGAGCAAAAACATAAGGTCAAAAGCTGGCGGTCATAAACTGACTATAGCGACCTTTCTTCTGGAATGGTCGTAGACGTTTATGACCAAAATACGTCTACTGTGGCGTTTTGGTCACTAGCAACCTCCCCAGGCCACGTAGGCAGCCAGTGTGGCAATCTGATGTGGCACAAGATTCAGCCCGGTCCAATTCGATTTTCTACATGTGCCTAGCCCAACAATTCGGCCTTTTTACTGTATATTTTCCCTAGCTACATGGGTTATTTTTTCTAATAGTTTTGATTTCTACATTGGCCTGACCCAACAATTGGGCCTTTCGTTTTTGGGCCATGGCCTTTTTGGCTCAACAGTTACATTTCTTTTTTTAAGACAGATCCAATAGTCAGATGGGTTTGAGTGGGTCCCAATGGTCAGAGTCATGTTCTTCAAATTTTGATTTTCCAGTAAATAAAAACAAATATTTAAATCAGAACTGACTGAAAACAACCAAATTTGGCACCTTACAATCAAACATACACCACGTTTATAATCGAACATACTTCACATTAGGTTTACAGCCACCAAGAACACAACTAAATATCAAAATATAACTATCTATCAGAGTATAACTAGCTCCAATGAGCTAGAACTCAATGCTTCTTCACTTCTTGGAGCCCATGACGAAACACGAATAAAGTACAGCATCTGCAAGTTATCAAACAATATGGTAAGGAGCAAAATAAAGGCAATCTAAAAGCACATTAACTTGTAGGCAGTCTGTGTGCATAAATAAAGTAAAACAAGCAAAATGAGGCATAGAAATCAGTGGATACAAGTAGTTACTATCAGCAGCAAGCAAATACTACTCCAATCACATCAGGTTTACAATCCTATAAATGTGACATTTTTATCATGTAAGCATAGAAGGACAAATTAAACATCATTTAGATGTTCGAAACAAATAACCAGAATTTAACCGTTTGAACAGCAAAAAAATTGTTCCAGTAGATCATATCCGGTTTAAATTAACTCCTTTGACACCAATATTATACAACATCAAAGAAGTATACATACTGATCATGTTTAATTAGCACATAGAAGCCAAATACTAGTAACCGATGAAGAAAAAATCCTGATATACAAAGCTAAGCTCATTGTGCATTTTCTTTTTCAATGTGATACACAATAAGCATAAGTAACCACCAAAATCTCTCAATACCGATCATTAACTAGAGACCTCCCGGGAGACAAAGCCCTAACAGCCATGGCATCGAATTGAAGAGTTGGTATGCAAAGAAAAAGCGACTACCTCTCAGGGGTCGTAGACGGCGGCGATGACCCTGGTGTTGCCCATCTCGAACAGCGCCGACCCGTCGGCCCTGGAGAAGATGTCGACCTCGCCCTTGAGCTGCCGCATCTGCAAGGAAAGGCAGCAAACAGGAAGAATCAGAGGCAATCGAGCCAGCATGAAGAGAATGAGGCTGCTCTGCTGTGGACAGGAAGATTTTAGCTAGGTATGATTGTTAAAAGAAAACAACAAGACTGTGTGACAGTAGCAAACAGTATTCAGAGCATCATTACCCAGTCATACTCTCCGCGGACCCTTTCCACTCCATACTCCATGCCTACATACACTCCAGCAACAGCACCTGCAGATTAACAGAAGAAGCATCCGAATGTGTCAGCGAACATAAGAAGAAACAGACGAGTGTTTGACGCCAATGCATTTATATCAGCCAAATAAAACAACAGAGTAATATGCTTCTACTTGGTTACCCCAATATGCGCCCTCCTTGCACATTTTCTTCAGCTGCATAAACAACCAGAATACCATATTAGATTTCTGAATCGGGAAGAACATGTTTGAATGGAGAAGACGGAAACATGACTCAAGCGAACAAGATAGGAGAAAGGAGAGGACCTTCCATGGCCCTTGTCTTTATTACATATTTTTGGCAACTGTGCACTGCCTTGATTACATATTTTGTAACCACAGCCCCAAAAAAATGTAAGTCATCGACTCACAATCAAGCATACTAAATGGTTTTTTCAAACACATCCTGGCTTTCCCCAAACTGAACTTACTAGTTAAAGCAAAGCTATCGGCACAAGATTCTAACAGAAAATGGCCACTCCAAGCCATCCAAATCATAAACAATACACCATGGATACATAATGATTCCTACTGAGATTTAGTTTTAGTTGAGCCTAAAATAGTCTGACAGTCCAAGCGCACACGTTTGGCTTGGGGCATATCTATACTCTAGATAACAAACAGTATGACTTCTTATAAATAATAACCAATAGTACTGCCCCCAGATGAGCTGCTCATACATAACGATAAGCCAACTAACAGCTAAAGCAGAGCATAACTTCATAAATATGATCATTTTCAGCATCATCTCCAAGAGGAAGAAAAATTCAAAGAAGCCTCTATATGTACAAATAAACACACTGGCATTTGCCACATAGGGCTAGCAAGCCAGCAATGAACCATGTGCATAATCTACTATAAATAAAGCATCCTTTAAATCTGATTATAGGACACAAGCAAGATCATGATCCTCTATTTATCTCTCTAAACCAAAATCTTGATTCTGCATTATAGTCCGCACAACAATCCTATCGCTCAGTATGATTATTTTCAGCAGCATCTCCCAGAGGAAGAAAAATTCGAAGAGGGCGCTATATGTATAGATAAACACATTGGCATTTGCTACACAGGTCTAGCTAGCCAGCAATGAACCATGTGCCTAATCTGCTATAAATAGAGTGTCATTTAAATCTGATTACAGGACACAAGCAAGATCAAGATACTCTCTGTCTATCTCTCTCTCAACCAAAATCTTGATTTCACATATAGTCTGCACAACAATCCTATCACTCCAATCTACGGTACAGGTGCAAGCCATGCCATAATAAACGAAGAGGGGATCCCAGATCTGTGGCTAGGAGGGGGCAACGGGAGTGACAGGAAGAGCACCTGAAGGACGATGACAATGATGACGTGGACTGCCGTCGCTTCTCCCGGTGATGGTGACCTCGGGCGGCAGCAGATGGCGGCTCGGTGCCAGGGTGCAGTGGGAGAACTCGACAGATCTGACCTGGAAACCCAAAAGAGCAAGTAAATTCAGCGCGCGAACCGAAGCAGAAGAGCCTCCCTGCGCGAAACTGCGAGGCGGGGTTAGAATTAAGCGAGGAGGGGAGGGAGGCGGGGCTTGGCCGACCTGCTCGATGTGTCCCTGCGGGAAGTAGAAGACGAGGTCCCTGACTCGCGGGACGGTGACGAGCGGGCCGACGCAGGCGTGCCAGAGCTCGTCGTAGAGCGGATCCCCTGCTCGGAAAACCAGCGCCGGCAAACGTTAGCGACCAACGAGGAGGAGGATTGCGGCCGCGCTGGCCAGATCCGGAAGGTTGTGTACCTGCAGAGGGGCCTGCGGCGGCGCCATGGCGGCGGGAGGCATCTGCTGCTGCTGCTAGCCGGCAGTGTGTCGGGAGGAACCCTAGCCGCTGCCATGGGGATGGAGCTCCAGGTCCAAGCCCTTGCGGATCTGGGAGACGCCGCCACCAACTGACCTGCTCGCGCGCACGATCTCCATCTTCTCTTACGGTGAGGTGAGGGGAGGTGAGGGAGGGGAGAGGGGGGAGCGCCAGCGGCGAGGTCGGAGGGAGACGCGGCAGCCAAGATCTGGTGTCGGAGGTGGCGGCGGCAAGGGAGGAGTGTAGCGCTAGGGTTTGCGCGAGAGAGAGGAGGGCTGGGTTGGGTTCACGCGAGGGAGAAGGGTTGGGTGGGGATTTTCTGCCGTCGGATGGGATGGATCGATGGACCGATGGATGGACTGATGTTTGCCAGGTCATCGATCCAAGCCACTAGTGACTCCACCAATCAGAATTAAGCTTAGGTAGTTTTTTTTGTTTCTCTTATGATTTTCACCCTCTAATTCAGGGTAAACATTCAACATATTAACCAATTATAGTTTGCTAAAATAAACCAATAGTGTGCACATATGTGTATCTTGGGATAACAAACAATGTTGATTTGGGGAGATTTCACTTTCATTGCACAAAAGAGCCATTTTCCATTTTTCGAGTGCCCCAAATGAGGTTTTTTTGTGAATAACCTACCAAATAATTATTGCAAAATTGGACCAAATTATTTTTCTAAAATACTAGGACATATTTAATGCACAATTGATCAAATTATTGGGTGTAAAAAGTTTTGATCCACCTCTGGTGAAAAAGACAAATTTTCGCCGTTTCAGCTGGAAGCGGGTCAAATTTGAACTACGGCTGCCTCATAGTTTGCTATTTATTTTTTATAAAAATTATTTCTAGGTACAAAATTATCTATTTAATCAGAGAAACACCAAAACAATTCCAAGATTCAACCACTAGCTAGGAACGGTCATTCCCGTCGTTTTGACCGCATTTTGAAACGGGCATAAAAAATTCAAAAAAAATCAAAAAATTGGAAAACCTTCACATTGTGTCATCATATGTGACCAAATTCCCAGGAAAAATAATAAACTTGTAATACGGCAATTTTTTAAAAAAAAGTGTTTTCAGAAACGAGCTATCATGTGTGAAGATTCATGGCTTTCAAGTCAAATGATCAATCTTATGGCCACATTCATTGCCTAGTTTGTTCAAATAATCTCATATTGTGCACAAGGGTGCATATTGGAATGGCAAACAATGTTGCCTAAGGGAGTTTTCATTTTCTTTGTACGAAAAATCAATTTTTCATTTTTCGAGTGCCCAAAAGGAGGTTTTTTGTGAAGGACCTCCCAAATAATTGTTGCAAAATTGGACGAAATCAATTTTATAAAATACTAGGACATATTTAATGCACAATTGACAAAATGGTTGGGTGTAAAAAGTTTCGATCCACCTCTCGTGAAAAAGACAAATTTCTGCCGATTCAGTTGGAAGCGGGTCAAATTTGAACTACAGCTGCCTCATAGTTTGCTATTTATTTTTTCCAAAAATCATTTCTAGGTACATAAGTACCTATTTAATCATAGAAACACCAAAAAATTCAAGATTCAACCACTAGCTAGGAACGGTCATTCCCGCCGTTTTGGCCATATTTTGAAACGGGCATAAAAAATTCAAAAAAAATCAAAAAATTGGGAAACCTTCGCATTGTGTCATTATATATGGCCAAGTTCCCGGGAAAAATAACAAACTTGCAATACAGCAATTATTTTAAAAAAGTGTTCTCAAAATCGAGCTATCACGTGTGGATATCAATGGCTTTCAAGCCAAATGATCAATCTTATGGCCACATTCATGGCATAATTTGTTCAAATGATCCCATATTGTGCACAAGGGTGTATATTGGAATGGCAAACAATGTTGCCTAAGGAAGTTTTCATTTTCTTTGGACAAAAAAACCATTTTCCATTTTTCGAGTGCCCAAAAGGAGGTTTTTTGTGAAGGACCTCCCAAATAATTGTTGCAAAATTGGACCAAATCATTTTTATAAAATACTAGGCCATATTTAATGCACAATTGAAAAAATTGTTGGGCGTCAAAAGTTTTGATCCACCTCTGGTGAAAAAGACAAATTCCCGCCGATTTAGTAGGAAGCGGGTCAAATTTGAACTGCAGCTGCCTCATAGTTTACTATTTATTTTTTCCAAAAATCATTTATAGTTACATAAGTACCTATTTAATCATAAATACATGGTTTTATGGCGATACGTCGAGGTTTGGGCGGTGGCCAAGGCCCCCAACTCTAGAGCGCGTAAACTCACATGCCCGACGCGTGGTCACCGCATGACCGTGGCGTTGCCATGTGTTCTGGGCAGCCTAGGCATGTCTAGTGGGTTGGGCACTCCCCAGGTAGGTTCTAGGAAGAAAATTACAACATAAGATTCTCACGAGGAGACCGATCGATGCTCAAACATGAATTAGCATCCAAGTGTTTGATTAGCGGTACGGGACATGCATATGGCCAATGGGCGTGAGTTTTTGCTGAGGATGATCATCTACTAAGAAGAATGTCTTCGCAAATTTTCAGATCAAAAGGAGGATCCTAGGTGGTACTTGCTTTGCAAAGTACCACACTGGACAGAAATATGAATGTTGAAGCTGGGCTCAAAATAATGAATGGATTGAGCTGAAATTTGGTGGAGGATGATTATTTGGGCATTGGAAAGCACCGTCGAAAATTGATACCATTTGGACATGCCAAAGTGGTACTTCCTTCACAATGCTCTTCTATGGACATAAACTTGGGAAAACTAGTGAGAGAAATTGGATGAATGAAATGAGCTCAATTTTGGTGTAGGTAAGTTACATGGGTATGTTTATGCCTTGGTAGATTTTTAGATCATTTGGGTAAGCCTAGATACTACTTACTTCACAAAGCTTCTCTCGAGGTAGAAACTTTGGAAATTTCCTGAGAAAGATTACTAGGAAAATGGAGCTGAATATTATCATGTGGCAATGATTTGGGTATGGAAGAGTGACCAAAGAGTTTGAGGTTAATAGGAGGGGTCTAGATAACACTTGCTTTGCAACGTGCCAATCTGGCCATAAAATATAAATTGAACCTGGGCTCACATAGATAATTTGCCTGAGCTGCAATTTGGAGGAGGGTGATAATTTGGGCATATGAAGGAACTGTATAGATTTCATGTCATTTGGATATATAAAAAAGGTACTTCCTTCACAATGCTTCTAGGTGGACAAAAACTTTGGAAATTTGCCGAGCAAGATTTGCCAGGCAAATGGAGCTGAATTTTGTCATGCTGCAATGATTTGGATAGGAAAGAGTGCCCAAGAATTCCGAGGGCAATCAAGAATATATAAATAGCACTTCCTTCATAAAGTGATGTTGTGAACAGAATAGGAAAATGAATATTGTTGAATTATTTTTGAACTAGGCAAGGAAGTATTTTTACATATTTGATGAAGATATGACCCAAAGAATTTATGAGATTTTTTTGGGAATTTTCAGAATGACAGAAATATAGGTTGCTTCACAACCTAGGGCAAAAATTGACACATGGACATGACACATAGGCAAAACTGATGAGGTGGCGCCAAGTCATACCAATCCGCCACAATTGACAAGGTTATGACCATCTATATTGGTCATGATCAGCTAGAAATAAAGCAACGGAATAGTGCTATCTGCTTTATGATCATTTCGTGTAAGGAAATTACGACCTTTCTGACCAAAATGATCGCAATGGTTTAGGGTTTGGAGCCCCCCGGACAGCTTTTGACCAATTGGTCTAAAATGGTCATAGATTTATGACCAATTCTTCCAGGGTCACTGACAGAAGGTCATAAGTTGACATATTTCTTGTAGTGTATGATGATATATGATGGGCTGACTGAGATGAGAAAAGCTGGTATGAACTCGACCTCTTTTGTTTTTGTAAATATGATGAGCCTCTCATTCTTGATTCAGGTTATTATGAATAAACATGTTTGCAATGACAATTAGAGATCATAGTTGCTTGTGCCATGCTTGATTAGCTATGAGTTATAATGGTTTACCTTGCGTGCCAACATGCTATTGAGATGATTATGATGTGGTATGATGGGGTGGTATCCTCCTTTGAATGATTTAAGTGACTTGACTTGGCACATGTTCACGCATGTAGTTGAAACAAAATCAACATAGCCTTCACGATATTTATGTTCATGGTGGGTTATATCCTACTCATGCTTGCATCCAATGTTTATTAATTTTAATGCATGTACATGGTTTTGGTCACTCTCTAGTTGGTCGCTTCCCAGTCTTTTGCTAGCATTCACTTATACTAAGCGGAAATACTGCTTGTGCATCCAATCCCTTAAACCCCAAGGTTATTCCAGATGAGTCCACTATACCTTCCTATATGCGGTATCTACCTGCCGTTCCAAGTAAATTTGTATGTGCCAAACACTAAACCTTCAAATAAACATTCTGTTCTGTATGCTCGAATAGCTCATGTATCAACCAAGGTTGTCCTTATCTTCCGTGTTAGGCGGGTTATTCTCAAGAGGAGTGGACTCCGCTCCTCACTCACGAGAAAATGGCTGGTCACCGGGATGCCCAGTCCCATGCTTTATGCAAACCAAATCAAAATTAATTGCAAACAAAACTCCCCCTGGGACATGATGTATGTTGGAGACACTCGTTGTTTCGAGCAAGTCATGGATTGATACTTGTTGGTGGAGGGGGAGTATAAACTTTACCATTCTGTTTGGGAACCGCCTATAATGTGTTTAGCATGGAAGATATCGCCATCTCTTAGTTGCTATGTTGACAATGAAAGTATACCACTCAAAATACAATTTATCTCTATTTCAAAACCGAGCTCTGGCACCTCTACAAATCCCTGCTTCCCTCTGCGAAGGGCCTATCCATTTACTTTTATGTTGAGTCATCACCCTCTTATTAAAAAGCACTAGCTGGAGAGCACAGCTGTCATTTGCATTCATCACTATTAATCTATGTTGGGTGTGACTATGATTGGATCTCTTTTACCATGAATTACAATGTCTAGTCAGTCCTTGATCTTTAAAGGTGCTCTACATTTATGTTTTGCGGTCTCAGAAAGGGCTAGCGAGATACCATCTTGTTATATCATATTATGATTGTTTTGAGAAAGTGTTGTCATCCGAGATTTATTATTATGACTTGCTAGTTGATTATGCTATTGATATGAGTAATTATGAGACCTGAGAATTGTTGCAAATGTGGTTAGTTATGATCTATGCTAAAAACTTGAATGCTGGCTTGACATAGTTACAACAACAAGAGAAAACAGAGTTTGTAAAAGCTTTTCTTTCTTTCTTTCAGTTTGTCAACTGAATTTCTTGTGGACAAGCAAGGGTTTATGTTTGGGGGAGTTGATACGTCTCCGTCGTATCTACTTTTCCAAACACTTTTGCCCTTGTTTTGGACTCCAACTTGTATGGTTTGAATGGAACTAACCCGGACTGACGCTATTTTCAGCAGAATTGCCATGGTGTTGTTTTATGTGCAGAAAACAAATATTCTCGGAATGACCTGAAACTCCACGGAACATCTTAGAAAAAACAATAAAAAATCCTCGCCAAAGATGAAGACCAGAGGGCCCACACCCTGTCCATGAGGGTGGGGGTGCGCCCCCTACCTCGTGGGCCCCCTGGATGCCCTCCGACGCTAACTCCAACTCTATATATTTGCTTTCGGAGAGAAAAAAATCAGGGAGAAGAAATCATCGCGTTTTACGATATGGAGCCGCCGCCAAGCCCTAAAACCTCTCGGGAGGGCTGATCTGGAGTCTGTTTGGGGCTCCGGAGAGGGGGATTCGTCGCCGTCGTCATCATCAACCATCCTCCATCACCAATTTCATGATGCTCACCGTCGTGCGTGAGTAATTCCATCGTAGGCTTGCTGGACGGTGATGGGTTGGATGAGATTTATCATGTAATCGAGTTAGTTTTGTTAGGGTTTGATCCCTGGTATCCACTATGTTCTGAGATTGATGTTGCTATGACTTTGCTATGCTTAATGCTTGTCACTAGGGCCCGAGTGCCATGATTTCAGATCTGAACCTATTATGTTTTCATGAATATATGTGAGTTCTTGATCCTATCTTGCAAGTCTATAGTCACCTACTATGTGTTATGATCCGGCAACCCCGAAGTGACAATAATCGGGACCACTCCCGGTGATGACCATAGTTTGAGGAGTTCATGTATTCACTATGTGCTAATGCTTTGTTCCGGTTCTCAATTAAAAGGAGGCCTTAATATCCCTTAGTTTCCAATAGGACCCCACTGCCACGGGAGGGTAGGACAAATGATGTCATGCAAGTTCTTTTCCATAAGCACGTATGACTATATACGGAATACATGCCTACATTACATTGATGAATTGGAGCTAGTTCTGTGTCACCCTATGTTATGACTGTTAGATGATGAACCACATCCGGCATAATTATCCATCACTGATCCGGTGCCTACGAGTTTTCCATATACAGGTTCTCGCTTATTTACTTTCCCGCTGCTACTGTTACAATCACTACAAAATACCAAAAACATTACTTTTGCTGTCTTTACTTTTGTTGCCGCTACCACCACTATCATATTACTTTGCTACTAAACACTTTGCTGCAGATACTAAGTTTCCAGGTGTGGTTGAATTGACAGCTCAGCTGCTAATACTTGAGAATATTCTTTGACTCCCCTTGTGTCGAATCAATAAATTTGAGTTGAATACTCTACCCTCGAAAGCTGTTGCGATCCCCTATAATTGTGGGTTATCAGAGACGTATCAGGTGTGAAGATGAAGATGGTGTTAAAGGCGCGCGCGCGGCCAAGGTGGAGAAGAAGGTCAAGAAAAAGATGTTCAATCCCAGAGTCAAGCTCGTCATGTTTCGTTTTTTATTTTGTTGCTTTTCTATGTCGTGTCGTGTCGTGTCATGTTTCGTCATGTATCCGTGAACTGTCCGTGAACTTATTATTGTAATGGTATGGTGTGTTGCATCTTATCTAAGTTATTAGGGTTTGTTATGTGTGTTAAAAAATGTCCGTGCTCAAACATATCATTTCTTCCCTAAACCAAGTCATGAAGTTCGAGAACTTGTGGTTTTCATTAATGAAAACCATAATGAAATTTGGAGGGGGTGAGAAGCCCTCTGTTTCATTCAAAAAAAAGTCATGAACTAACATGCAAATTTATTCCCTTTAAATCCTAAACCAAGTGTCACTCTAACCCTAAACCAAGTGCCACTCTAACGAAAATCATGTGGCAGTGCAAACATACATTTTCAACCTTCCAACCCTCCAAAATTTCAGTGAAAAACAAAGGAAAACCACTCTCACCCGTGTGCAAACATTCACAGTCTCACTATTTTTTTTTGACAAATTGCACAGTCTCACTATGTACCTTCCTTCCCTACCCATGTCAAAGTCTTGCCATCTGTCCTAGCGGTTACCAGCGCAGCCCTAAACACCACAAGCCCACGCGGTCTTGGGTTCAAGTCCCCAGCCGCACCAATTTTTTGTGCATTTTTCACCCTTCATTTTTTAGACAAATTATTTTTTTCTCAATGTAATGCCCTTAAAAAATGTTCATTTATTTTGGCACCAGGTGTAAACCTCTATCAGAGCTGAGGCACATTTTCCATGACATTTTGGTCTTTGATTTAAATCACGGTGTATATGAATTGGATTAATTAACAGCTCCAAAAAATTTCTAACCTTAATTGTTTGGCTCTGGAATAATTCAATTAGCTTCCACAAAAAGTTTCAGCATTATGATTTACTGCCTAAATTAAATCATAACAGAAAACAGAAAAATACGCAAGAGAACCCCCGAATGGGCCTAATTGGATGATGTTTGCCCTTTAGTCTAGCCTGTACTTGGCTCTACGCTCTGAATTTGGCCCAAGAGCAACCTTTTTATTTGACAGAAAGGCAGAGCAGAGAGCTGCATTTCATTGATCAGAAGTTTCTGAATTCCTAATTTCTTCTCTTTTTTTCAACATATTTAAATGTTGGTCACTTCTTCTCTTTTTTTCAACATTTAAACAACTTTGACCAACATTTAGACTAGGTGAATTTCTCATACAATTTCAAGATTACAAATTCCTCCATAGTTCATGTCTTTCCATACATTTTCAACATTACAACCAGTGCGATTACCATACCTACAAATGCACAAAAGTATTTGCAAATGGGTATAGGTAGTGCTTGATCTTCAAGCTTCCTAACCTTCTTCTTCAACATCCTAACCTTCTTCGCCCTCCATCTCTTCTTCCAGAGCTCGTGGTGCGGCCACTGTCGTTTGTGGCAGCATGCGCAACCATTCTTCATGCTCTTCTTACAGTTCATTCATCAGAGTCTTGGCCAGAGCATCGACCCAAAGAGAGAAGCATGTCACCTGCATGAACACCAAACAGATCAACCCATTGCTCAAAGATCCCGACCACGAAAATGGAGCAATTGCCCCGATTCTTACCCCATTCTCGCTGCACACGTAGAACGGACGATTCTGGTTCCTCGGTGTCTGAGAAACCCTCCGATCAACGCCCGCCCAGCACCGTGGACAGACGAAGACAGACATGTCCACACGCGTCCGGCTCTGCATCCGTGAGGTGGCGCGGGAGCTTGAGGAAGACATGGAGCTCGGAGCCGAAGGGATCTCAGCGCCGCCGCGCCCTCCACTGCTAGCTTCCCACCGCCGCGCCCTCCACAGCTAGCTTCCCATCGCCGTGCTCTCTCTCTCTCGCCATGGTCACCGCCGTGCTCTCTGTCGCCGTGGTCACCGCCGCTGTCGCCCGCTTATATAGCACACCCGCCAACGGCTCTCTCCTCAACGACTCTCTGTTGGGTCCCACAAGCCACGCGTGCAAGGGCCGTCTGGTGCCTGGTCCCACCTGTAAGGGCCGAGTCAAAAGATTGACCTTACGGAGATGGCAGAGTTCACGGAACGAGTCGGTGCGCACGGACTAGGTGCAAAACTGAGCACAATTCGCATCTGAGGGTAAAACTGAGTACATGGACAGCACTGAGGGCAAAAGGATAATTAACCCTTAAGAAAAAGGGTTTCCCCCTACTTTGTATTCCAAAGCAACCAACCGATACATCCAACGATAGATGCTGGGGCGGAAGCAGCACAATCACACCCAAAAGAAACGAAAGAGAAACAACAAGAGAAAAGAATGCCGACAACGGCGGATCGACGGAAACGAAGAAGCTTCACGACCACTGCGCCCACCGAAGATCTCCCACCAAGCTCCAAGGCTCCGAAGCACCGGTACCAATCAGCACCTCCAAGAAGGACCGCGATGATGACGACGCTGCTGCCAAGGGTTTCCCCCGGTACACGACGAGGCGAGAGGAAGGGTCGCTCCCGAAGCCCTCCAGGAAGGTCCAGCGGCACCCACTGGCGTCGCCGCGTCGGTGTCGGACAGGCCGACAGGGGTGTCCCCCGATCCCAACCTTCACCTCGGGTGCTCCAGAGCATGCCACCAAACCGACCACCATCTTGCGCCACCATGGTCAAGAAGCCTCCACGCCGTCTCACCACGGCACCACGAAGTGAGGTCTGCACAACAAAGGAAAGGAGCCGGGACTAGGGGCCGCAGCACCGTCGGCACGCGGGAGGGCACAACCTCCACCGTCAACGACGGTAGCTGACCGGACACAATAGAAGGAGCATACCAGGCCCGGCCGGGAACTCCATGCCCGTAATGCTCCCGCCATCGCGCTGCAGCAGGCACGCCGTTGGCATCGCCGCCCCTCATCCGAGCTGCTCCTCCTCCTCACCACATAGACGACGACGAAGCCATGCCGGGGACCGGCCCGCTAGGACCCAGATGGGGCCAGGAGGGCCCAGATCTGGGCCGGGGTCGCGTCGCCGGCCACCGCACGCCACCACGCCGCCGTGCTGCCAAGGTCAGCACCGCCACCGCGCCTACCGCCGGCGACCGCCGCCGGGTCGCCGGGCCGCCACCCAGCCGAGCCTCACCGCCGCCGTCACCAGCCCCGGG
>NC_041384.1:48205691-48213036 GCF_002162155.2 Triticum dicoccoides | reverse complement strand
CGCCGGGGCACCCGCCGACGGCGGCGGGGGAGATCTCACGGGGGTGGGGGCTGAGGGAAGGGGGGCGCGCCGCCCCGGCCACCCCCCGGGGAGGCAGCACAGGGGCGGGAACGGGAGGGGGAGGGAGGAGAGGGGTGGGGGCGGGGAGGGCCGGGGCACGCGAGCCGGCGGCCTGGCGGCGGCTGGAGGAGGCTAGGGCGCCGCCGGCGGGGGCGGCGGAACCCTAGCGGGAGGGACGCTGCTTAAATGCGGTGCAGCAGTCGGCGTACGTTTCTCAGTCATCGTGTGAGCATTGAAGCGACGACACCCTCGTGTTCAGTCACATCCGTCTGTCCGACACTGTCCAGACGCATTCGCTCTGAAGTAGCAGACCGACATAAATACCCGACAGACATTCGAGAGTAGGATGTACGGTGATAACTATGAGTGAAGCCGAACGAGGGGACGCGTACGTGAAATGAGTCCGGACACCCACAAACTTCTCTCCGGCTAACTGCCGGTTTGAAGGTGTTTGAGACACAATGTTGGATGACAAAAAAGTGCGGACACCAGGATCCAAACATTTAGAGGTGATTTAAGCTACAACGGTGGATACCCTAGACTGTTATCAATATGATTAGTTCTGATGTTTCTGTACACACTTCACTCACACATGGACGTCCAGGAGGCGCGCCTAGTGCCTCACAAAGACCAGTCTCCCTCACAACAGATACATGCCTAGAGGCTAGAACGTGGCACATCGTCCAACCAGAGGATGGACGGTGGCCTTCCACGCGTCGCAGGCTGCCCACCAAAGGCATATGCACAGACAGACTCTCCTCCCCCGTGAAAGCGCCGGGGCACCGAGACGCTTCCTCTCCATCTTGCTCACAAGCTCCTCCAATGGCCGCCAACCAAACACCCAGAGCTCCCACCGACGCTGATCCTGCCATTCCCACAACGGAGGCACCATCCAAAATCCCGAAATCGATCCACCTCGAGGGCAGGGAGGCGCGCCTCCGCCGGGTCCGCGAGAACCTCCGCCTCAATGACCCGCCGCCGGCCCCGTCCGCCGCCCACGACGAAGGCCTCCGCGCCCTCGGCCTCCTCGACTTCGTCCGCCTCGACCTCCCCTCCTCCGGCGCCCCGCGCCTGGACCTCGTCGCGGAGCTCATTGCCAACTACAAACCGTACCCGTATCCCGGATGGAGCTCCTCCGTCCGTGGCAAAGAAATCGTGGTCTTCCTCCATTCCTTCGCCGAGGCGCTCTGCCTTCCTGCAGGGAGACCTACCATGTCTTTTCCTGCCAGTGCCGTCGTGACCTCCGCCGCCAGAGAGTTCATGAAGGTTTACGTCTTGGCGCCATTGCAGGCTTCCACCGACAGGAAGCGCAGGCTGCCTACCGAGGTGGATGATGCATTGAGGTCTTTGCAGGATCTTCGGGCGCATTATGTTGACTGGACGGAGCTCCTCTGGTACCAAGTGGAGGAGGAGATTCAACAACTGATTTGGAAGAATAGGACCAGCAGGGCATGCTACTACGGTGCGTACCTGCAGAGGCTCATCTGGGTGGTGAGGCCAGATCTCTTCCAGCTGCCACCGGCGCCGTCGGTGATAGAAGCGCCACCTCCGCCAGCGGCATTGCGCCCCCACAAGGAACGACAAAGCATTCGATCAGCAGTCAATAAGAGTCAAAAGCCTTGCTCCTCTGAAGCGAGGTCTGAGAAGATTGAAGCAAGGTCCGAGAAGATTGATGGAACATCCAAGGCTGTGGTAGATGCGGCGTTGGACAAGATCGATGCAGCATCCAAGGTGGTGATAGACGCGGCGTTGGAGAAGATCGATGCAGCATCCAAGGTGATGATAGATGCGGCGTTAGAGAAGATCGATGCAGCATCCAAGGTGGTGATAGGTGCGGCATCCAAGATGTTGATAGATTCGGCGTTGGAGAAGATCAATGCATCATCCAAGGTGATGATAGATTCGGCGTTGGAGAAGATCAATGCATCATCCAAGGTGATGATAGATTCAGCATTGGAGAAGATCAATGCATCATCCAAGGTGATTGAAGCCACATCCAAGCAACTTGATGACGCTAGAGCACGCGAGCAAGATGGTGACATACAGGAGATGCAGTCACTCGTCCAGACGTTGGTTACCAAGGAACGGCAAAGCAATGGAGAGCTGCAACGTGCTCGGAAAATGCTGATAGATGTAAGTGAGCAGCGGACACCTTTTCTTTCCGTAGTTTCACAACATAGGTCATCATATCTATCACTAATTCTTGTTGTCTTGAATATGTTTTGCAGGAACTGCCGAGGTTCACAAATGTGGAGGCACATATAGGCGTCAAAAGGATGGGTGAGCTGGATCTGAAAGCATTTGCCAATGCTTGCAGCAAAAATGTAGCACAAGAGGATGCACAAGTTAACTCTGCTATTCTTTGTTCAAGATGGCAAGCTGAAATCGCAAACCCAGGCTGGCATCCTTTTAGGATAGTTACGGTTGATGGTAAAGAGATGGTATGTAGACAGTGCAACCTCTCTACTATTGTTTAGCTCTGGCTCTGTTACCTTATAACCTTTAGTCATCAATTTATTGGAGACTAATAGCATTCTAATATGAGTATATGACATAGGAGACAGACACTACATCCAACAATTACGTCTGTTTTTGCAAACATTTTCTTCTTTTTATGAAGTTGCAAATATTTATACGATTCCATTTTCCTTTGGTTTAGGAAATTCTCTCAGAGGACGATGACAAGCTTCGCAGCTTAAAAGAGGAGCATGGAGACGAAATCTACAGCTTGGTGACAAAGGCGCTGCTTGAGATGAACGAGTACAACCCCAGCGGCCGCTACCCTGCACCAGAGCTGTGGAACGGCAAGGATGATCGGAAAGCGACACTGGAGGAAGCCATCCAGTTCCTCCTCAAACAGCTGCAGTCACACAAGAGGAAGCGCCGCTGAGCATCTCCAATACTGATGTCCGTCCGTAAAATTGGAGTAGTACTTAACTAACTCTAATGGGGTGTCCTGCGCTCCTACTTTTGCGTCCGTAACTCTCATGTGCGTACTCTAATGTCGTCGTAGTGCTGGTGGATTAGTTGGAGGTTTGTAGTGGTTCTTAATTAATGATCATGCGACTAGATTAGCCATGATCGCCTATTGATCGCTAGCTATACAGTTTAGCTAAGCGATGCTCCTGTTGGATGTGCGTGTGTGGCCTTTGGCACGATGGATGCTAGCACCAATCTCAGAATGTAGTTTGTATGTAGCCTTTTGGCATGATGGATGCTATGCTAGTACTGATCTCAGAATGTATTAAATTAGGATTCCTCTATCGTCAGAATGTGTATACTCCATTGTCTGACTGTCGGTGTCTGCTGTCTTGGGCAAGAAATCTACTGTGCTATTGAGAATTTGGGTACTAAAACTGCATGAGGTTGCAGTCAGCAAAGGAGCAGCTGAGCTGGGGGGCGGAGTCGCTCAAATTTCACAACGCCGAGCGTCACCTGCTCTGCCCTGAATCCTCTTAACCAGAAACACACAAACCCCAACAACTCCAGCCTGCGCTGCCCTCTCCAGGAAGAAGAAACATTCGTGGCTCGGTTCCAGCAATGGCGTCCCACTTCACGTCGCGTGCCAGGCTCCACGTTTGCGGCCCCAACCGCAACTTCCATGGGGGCAGGATCGGGCTGCCGCTCGACGGTCCGCCGTGGGACGCTGTCTGCGTGCCTGCCGGTGCCGGCCTGTTTGGCCGCACTGTCCCTGACGTGGTGGTCCCGCTCGTGTTCGCCGTCATGGTCGTCGCGAGCGCCGTCGGCTTCTGGGGAGGACGATGGCGAGGAGAACGCTGAGGTAGGGCAAGTGTAGGACTGTAGGCCATGACAGATCGCTCGAGATGTATTTTCCAGTTTCTGAAATTTGCCAGCGGCAAAAGGAAAGCAGAGAAAATTCTTAACTTCTCAGCAACTGTCTGTATATATATGTGACATTAAAAAAGATTCAGGCGACAAAAATCTCTGAAAGCATGATGATTACTACTCCCTCCCTCTGTCCGAAATTAGTTGACTCTCAAATGAATGTATGAAGGGAGTACTTAGCCTCAATCAATAATTCGAATATATTAACAAGAACACAATTCGATCTTACCGACGACACTAAGCAAGCGGCAAAAATTTATTCGTGAGCAATATTGGTTCATTTCACCAAGGGCCAGCTTTCCTACTTGTAGCTACTGCTTCTACTGCTCCTGCTACACACCAACCAACTATCATCTGTATCATGAGCTCGACAACATCCTAAAGGATGCCTTTTTCCGAGCTCTCAATTTTGCCGATCTAATGAGCTCCTCGCTGAATCCCCATAGTTAAGGCGGTGGCCCACCTATCGGAGGTTGGTTGCTCTTCACACATGATCTGGTCCCGCCCTGACCATGTTGAGGTGGTGTCATGTGGCTTGGTTGGGTGGCAGCCGTGTGTTATGGCATTGGTGACGAGTTCGCTCCACGATGCCAGGGCGGCGGCCTCGGATGCCGGGCTACATGGTTCGTTGTTCTGGCAGGATCCGTGGTGGTGGTGTTGGCTGCACCTTTTGGTCATATGGGTGGCAAGGGGTGTAGCGGTGGCAGGCTCTGGCCTTCTCCGGCAGTGCCCAGATCTGGTGGCCCTTGTTGCGGTGGTGATTGCCTGGTCGGGATGCCTCCTGGTGGTACAAGTGGGTGTTCAAGGGAAAGATTCGCGCTTGGCGCCGGCAACGGCGGCGTCTGTGGGCCGGGTGTCGTTTTCTTCATGAAGACATCATCATGGATCTTGGTCATGCGCGAGGGCTCCAAGGTGAAAACCCTTGTCTGCTTGCTCGAACTCGTTAGCGGCGACACTTCACGTCGTCACCCTCCTGAGGGCGTTGTCGTGGAGCCCAGACACCGTTGACCGGGCCTCGGTGAGGTGTTAGACTAGTTCTAGACTTCATGATGTATCCTTTGATTTGCTTTGGTAAAGGGCTTTTGCACCACACTGTATCATTCGGTCGTGTACCTTGGTGAGTTGCTTTATATATAAAGCGGGGCAAAAGCCTGTTTCAAAATCTTAGTAAGAAGTTATATGCGTTTTAAAGTCTCGTCTAAATCTGATGGAAGTTGAATTTGGTATTGTTTGGTATTAAGCATTTGTTGGCAACTACTTAAATTTGTGCACACTCCAAAATATAGATGAAACACTTTGTAAGTTTAAATTATGAATAATCAAAGAGATAGTCATCTGTCATTATTGTACTTCATATATTCACATAGGATCTTGCATTGAGATGTATGTATATCCATATTACAAATTTTTTAGGCAAAAACATGAAAGTGTAACTAACAATCCAATATGTGGCAAAGGGTGACATCAAAAGTCCTGCAATGTGAGTTTTTTTTTCATTTAATTAGCTTTAATGCTACTGATTTGTGACTCAATTGATAAGAAAATTAATATTGATGGTGTAATATTGATGGAGAGTGTAGTGTTTATCAATAGTGCCTGACTAAGGGTAAGTCGTCTGAAAAACAATTCGTGGCAAGTTGATTCAGTGTCACCATTGGATGAGGATCAGACAACCATCCCACTTTCTTCTACCTCAAATGCCACTCTTTATCTTCTTTCTTCAGTTCCCCTGCTACCAGGCTTATCAGCTTGCCTACACCATTCGTGGTGTGCTCCCGAGGCACCGAGTTAGTCATGGGCACTCGAAACTGGTGCGTCGGGAAGAATGAGGTGTCACACCTGGTTTGCCAAGCCCGAGGACACGTCGTGGACGAAGGTACGTGTCGGTGTTGCCAACACTAGGCATGTGCAAATGGACGAAGTCAATGTTGACGAGGTGTAACTCCAGGCTTGGCAGGCCCGGGGACACGTCGTGGACGAAGGCGCGCTTCGGTGTTGCCAGCATCGGGTATGCGTAAACAGGAACCAACACGAGTTGTACTCCATGTCGAGGGGTCTAGCAGTGAAGGACTCCATGATGGTTGCGACACCAATCGGCATGGGGCCGATGTCGCTCCTGTTTGTCGGAGTGGATGAAGTGGTCGGGGAAGATGACAGCGACGCTAGCAATGAGCTGGTGCTGGACAAAGACGGAGAGGTGGAAGGCGACGGCGGCGGCGACGGGGGTAGCGACGGCGGCGGCGACGGGGGTAGCGACGGCAATGGGAGAAAAAGAGTGGCGACAACGTGAGGAGACAGCTAGGTTAAGAGCGCGGCAACGATGCTCAAAGTAGGCGAGGAAGAACCCGACAACGTGACGAAGACCGTGCGTGAATGATGGTGTTCCCTTGCCTAGGGAGGAGGCGCAGCGCATACAACATAGAAGTTGACGCGCGGGGACGATGGAGTGGACCGCGTGTCGCGGCACTACGGCCCACAGGGGCGACGCAGCGGCGGTGCGGTGGTCGGTGCAGCCCCAGGGAGAACCATGGGGCAGCGGTGTTGCGGCCCGATAGGGCGATGCAACGATAGTCCGTTGCTCGATCGGTAGAGGGGACACACTATACGCGGAGGTGATCATCACAGGACTTGCTGAGGCACATGCAAGCGAGTGGCTAGGTTGGTCGCGCGATGCAGATGAGGCGGAGCAACGACAGTTGATCAATCTGTCCGCTCGCGAGGTCGGGGATGCTGCTCGGTGATGAAGTGGCCGGGCCACTGATATCATGCACGAACAACTGGTGCGTGCAGGCGACCCATGCCCGGGCGAGGCGCAAGGCGCGTAGCACAACACAACCGGTGAACGTATCATGTGTGTGGCGGCGCTAGGGCCGATGAACCGATGTAGCCGAGCGGGGTGGAGGTGTGTTTGGTGCAAAATCCTGACCAGATGAGGACGATGTTGGGCGGCGGAGAACAACAGACGGAAGGATGCGCGGACGACGGCCGTTAGGCCGGCTAGTCAGTGAAGAGGTCGGGTAGTCGCGTCAGTGTCGGACTAGAGGCGCACGAGGACGACGAGCAGCGGCGGCAGACGACGCATACCGATCTTAGACTGGAAAACAAAAAGAAATGCTGATCAAGATGACCGGCACGAGGGAAAAACCTGGATCAAAGGATCGGGAAAAGACTCTCTAGGGTAGCCGATCAACACAATTTGCGGACGAATCCTAAGTACGGGCGGCATGGTCCCCAGTGGCAATCATGGAGATCGATCGTCCCGGGGGGGGGGGGGGCGGAAACGGCGGCACACAAGCACGTCTCACATCTTCTATTGGCCCTTAATTTTCTTTTTCTGTGGCAAGAAACAAGGAACGAGATGGGTAATTAATACATCACGTCTAAGTGTCTTGTGATTATGTGGTTTTCATGATGCGCCTAACACACCGATACGGAAGGA
>NC_041384.1:48131006-48205502 GCF_002162155.2 Triticum dicoccoides | reverse complement strand
CGATCTTAGACTGGAAAACAAAAAGAAATGCTGATCAAGATGACCGGCACGAGGGAAAAACCTGGATCAAAGGATCGGGAAAAGACTCTCTAGGGTAGCCGATCAACACAATTTGCGGACGAATCCTAAGTACGGGCGGCATGGTCCCCAGTGGCAATCATGGAGATCGATCGTCCCGGGAGGGGGGGGGGCGGAAACGGCGGCACACAAGCACGTCTCACATCTTCTATTGGCCCTTAATTTTCTTTTTCTGTGGCAAGAAACAAGGAACGAGATGGGTAATTAATACATCACGTCTAAGTGTCTTGTGATTATGTGGTTTTCATGATGCGCCTAACACACCGATACGGAAGGAGTAGAAGAAAATACAGAATTGGTGAAATTGGTATTTATTGCTTGAGCCTTGTGGTGTATATGTAGACTACATGATCATTTTGAAATATGAAACAAACTAAAACAAATTCTAGTATGTTGTATGTTTTCTAAATAATTAAGATACTCAACAAATGGATTAGTCGATTTTGGAAGAGCACAATGGATAGCCCGAGGTCATAGACGGCGCCTAAAATGCTACAAGCTCGGATGTTCGTGTCCACGCATGAACGTCCACGGCTCCAAGTGTCTCAGTCTCACCCGCAACAAGAAAAAACAATAGACCACAGAGTACTTCCTCCACGCGTCGCGGCCTGGCCTGGGCTCGGCTGGGCACCGCCCAACACCACCAAAGGCAAAGCGCGCACCCGAACACAGAGCACTCGAGTTTGGTGGAGGTGGACTAGCCCCCTCTCCTCCTTCATCAGAGCGGCGGCACCCTTCCCCTCCACCTTGCTCGCAAGCTACTCCAATGGCCGCCAACCACACCCCCAGAGCTCCCACCCACGCTGATCCACAGCAGGCGCCATCCACGGACACAGAATCAATCGACCACGAGAGCAGTGTGTGATGTACTGGGATCTCCCGATCGCCATCGGGGTAGGTAGGAGCGAGTAGGTGAGGTTTCCGTGGGGAAGGGGAAGAAGGAAGGAGGAAAGGGGATGGAAGAGAAAGTGAGCAATGAATCAATTCATCATAGCTATCGTTTACAGACGCACACCTCCAGGTTATATCCTCCTGGCCACTTACAGGCTCTCACACTCCAAGGCCCAACGACACGGCCCAGCACTTGCTATAACCCCTGGGCTAGGCCCAAACACACTCCCTCTACTACTCTGTATTTCCTCCTGACGGCATGCCCGCGGTAGTTGAAGCCATGGTGCTGATAGGTGCTCCTCCTGAAGAACCAGCTTGTCCCCAAGCTGGTGCCGCTGGATAATGCAGACGCAAGGCATCATAATCTTCCCAAGTTGCCGCTGATGCTGGCAATGCAGACCATTGCACCAAAATCTGCAAGTGGGCATTGTTGCCCTTTTTAACCAATCGCTTGTCGAGAATTTCTTCAGGTTGCAGGTCTGAACCAGACAAATCCACCTGAGTTGGTACTGTATGGAAGACCGGGGTGTGGTCAGGTACATGCTCTTTTAGTTGAGAGACATGGAATACTGGGTGAATCACAGCTTCATCGGGTAGCTGCAATTTGTATGCAGCTGGTCCAATTCTTTCCAGGATTTCAAAAGGACCAAAGAACTTGAGGGCTAATTTTGGACAAGGCCTGTTGGCCACTGAATGTTGAGCATAGGGTTGTAACTTGAGGTACACCTTGTCGCCAACCTGAAACTCTCTTTCACTTCTTTGTTGGTCAGCATAATGTTTGATCCTGGTCTGAGCTCTCAAGAGATGTTCTTTGAGCTGATCACAGTGTGCTTGATTTTCAGAAATCCACTGCTGCACATCAGGGTGTGGAGAAGAGGAGGTCACAGGAAATGTACCATAATGAGGTTCATGTCCATAGAGAGCTTTGTAAGGAGAGCAACCCAAAGAGGTGTGGTGGTTGGTGTTATACCAGAATTCCGCCACAGAAAGCCAAGATTGCCACTGTCTAGGTTGATCATGCACAGCACATCTCAAATACATTTCTAGATTCACCCTTTCACTTTGTCCATCAGTTTGTGGGTGATAGGTCGTGCTCATCAAGAGTTTAGTGCCCCATAATTTGAAAAACTCTTTCCAGAAAACACTAGTGAAGATTTTGTCTCTGTCTGAGATAATAGTTTTGGGAGGGCCATGTAGCTTGACCACTTGATCCAGAAATGCTCTTGCTACTACAGGAGCAGTGAATGGATGCTTGAGTGGGATAAAATGACTGTATTTTGTAAACCTGTCGACCACCACGAGGATAGAGGAGTAACCATTTGATTTAGGCAGTCCCTCAATGAAATCCATTGTAATGTCTAGCCAAGGCCCCTGAGGCACAGGCAATGGATTTAACAAGCCCGGAGATCTGCAATGTTCATGCTTAGCTTGCTGACAGACTCCACATTGTTTGACAAAGTCTTGAACATCTTGTTTCAGATTTGTCCAGCAGAACAGTTTCTTGACCCGCTGATAAGTTGCTTGAATTCCAGAGTGTCCCCCTACTGCACTAGAGTGAAAGTTAGCAATAACTTTAGTTTTGAGGGCTGTATTGGCCCCTAGCCAAATCCTTCCTTGATAGTGAATAATGCCCTCTTGCAGACTGTAGCCATCCAGAGGCTCTGAGGAAAGGGCCAATTTCTGCAGAAGTTGTTGTGCTTCCTTGTCCATTGTATATGAATTTAAAACTTCCTGCATCCATGCTGGCTGAGTGTGGGAAATTAATCGAGTGGCCATAAGATGACCCACCCTGGACAAAGCATCAGCAACCACATTCTCCACTCCTTTCTTATACTGAAATTTGAATTCCAATCCTACCAATTTTGTCATTGCTTTTGTTTGCAATTCAGTTGAAAGCACTTGATTCCCCAGGTGACAAAGACTCTGGTGATCCGTCTTAATAATGAAAGGCCCCCCTACTCAAATAGGCTCTCCATTTCTCCACCGCCATGATGATAGCCAAAAATTCTTTCTCATAAATGGAGAGCTGCTGGTTTCGCACACTCAAAGCCTTGCTGTAAAATGCTATAGGGTGTCCCTCCTGAGCCAACACTGCTCCAATGCCCGTTGCACAATCATCTGTCTCTATAGTGAATTGTTTAGAGAAGTCAGGTAAAAGCAGCACCGGAGTAGAGGTCATGGCCTTCTTGAGATCTTGTAAAGCTAGGTTGGCCTCCTCACTCCATTGAAAAGCTTTCTTCTGAAGCAAGGTTGTTAGTGGTCTGGCCAGCACTCCATAGCCCTTCACAAATTTTCTATAGTAACCAGTCAGCCCCAAGAACCCTCGCAGCTCAGTTGGGTTAGTTGGCACTGGCCACTTAACCATAGCCTCTGTCTTGGCTGGGTCTGTGGCCACCCCTTTGTCAGAGATGATATGGCCCAAATATTCCAACTGAGACTGAGCAAAGGAGCATTTGGATTCTTTTGCATAAAATTGATGCTCCCTGAGTAGTTGAAACACCACCTTTAAGTGCTCCTTATGCTCTTCTAGAGTGTGACTGAAGACTAGAATATCATCCATAAAGGCGAGCACAAACTTCCTAATATACGGTGCAAACAGATAATTCATGACACACTGAAATGTGGATAGGGCCATTGCCAAACCAAAAGGCATGACCTTAAATTGGTATTGTCCCAGATGTGTCTTAAAGGCAGTCTTGAACTCATCTTGAGGAACCATTCTAATTTGATGGTACCGGGCCTTTAGATATATCTTGGAAAAATATGTTGTTCCAGCCAACTCATCCAATAATTCTTCTACAATTGGCATAGGAAATCTGTTCTTCATAGTGATAGCATTTAATTTTCTATAATCAGTGCAAAATCTCCATGAACCATCCTTCTTTTTCACCAATAGAACAGGGGATGCAAAGGGACTCATGCTAGGTGTGATTAGTCCAGCTTTAAGCATTTCCTCCACTTGCCTCTCTATCTCATCTTTCTGTAGAGGTGAGTATCGATAAGGCCTGGAATTAACTGGCTGAGCATCAGGGATAAGATGGATTGCATGGTCAAAAGTCCTGTGGGGAGGGAGTGTCTTGGGCTCTTGAAATATGTCCTGATATTCAGTAATGAGCTGCTGTATAGGTTCCGAAGGGGCTACTGAAGTTGGACTTTCCTTAGGCATAAGCACAGCAGTGGCCCATATATCATTTCCTTTCTCCCATTTCAACACTTGATCAACTGACATTCTCTGTAACACTGTTGGTTGCTGAGTCTGAATGCCCTTCAGTTTTATTTCTGTGCCTTTGTAGAGAAATTGAACCCACTTTTCCTTCCAATGGCAAGTCATAGGACTCCATTGTTCGAGACAATCCATTCCCAGGATTATATCATGTCCTCCTAACTCCACCACTTTCAGTGGGTAACTTAAAGTGTTGCCCTGTATCCACCAAGTGAGTTCTAGAAGTTCAGCTTTACAAGGTAACACCTCCCCATTAGCTACTTTAACTGACAGAGCTGTCTGCAGAGATTGTGGCTGCAGTTTCAATCTGTCCAGGATACCTTCATCAATGAAACTATGTGTACTGTCGGAGTCAAGGAGAATAATCACAACTTGATTTCCCACCATTGCTCTCAATCGAATTGTTTTGGGATGATCTGCACCGGAGAGAGCATTGACAGATAACAGGAGCTCTTCTTTGACTGCTTCCTGCATAGCAATGGCGTCCAACACGGTGTCAGGTATTCGGTCAGCATCAGTGTCAGTCCCAACTATGGCATTTTCTTGAGCCGCCGCGGGTTTAGCACAACTGTGACCTGGGGCAAACTTCTCCCCACACCCAAAACAGAGACCATTTGCACGGCGGTACTCTTTCAGTTGTCGTGCGCGCCAGATATCCCCGGAGGCTTGCCCCCCTTTGCTATCAGGTTTAGTGACACTGGATTTTGGAAATTGTCGTGGTGCCCAAGCTCGAAGCAGAGTTCCCTCTTGAACGGATGCAAATGCTGCAGCTGCTGCCACTGTGAGTGGAAACTGAATCTCCACTACCCCATGCAATTCTTCTTTTAATCCTAAAATAAACCGTGTGACCAAGAAGGTATCACTGATAGCAGGGTCATACAGCCGCACCTGATAGACTAACTGAAGGAAATTTCTCTTGTATTCATCTATAGTGCTTTCCTGTTTCAACATCAGCAGCGCTTTCATCTTATCCCGGTGACAGTGAGCATCAAACTCTTGTATGACAGCCTCTTTGAACTGACGCCATTCCACCCATCCCACCTCCTATTTGTATGTGAGATACCAATGTGTAGCATCACCTCCCAAGTGCAGAGTAGCTGATGTTACCTTGAAGTTCTCCGGGATGTCATAGAGCAGGAAGAATGACTCACAACCATCGATCCAGATGCGAACATCGTCCCCTTCAAATCGTGGGAAGTCCATTTTCGGCATCCATGGCCTGCGTGACAACTGTCCCTCCGGGGTCTGACCCTCCACACGTCCTGTATCCGGTTGAGCTGAGGATCCAGTTTGCGGCCGTGGTCGGGGAACTTGTAAGGGCGGAGGCGGGGGATGCGGAGGTGGCGAGGGCAGCAACGCCTCGGTCGCGTCGCGCGGTGAGGCGGTCTGCTGCGCCGCCTTGGCCCCCTTGGCCACCGAAACTTGCTCTTGGCGCACATCCGCGATTGAGCTCATCGTGAGGTTCACCTTTGCTTGTACTGCGTTGATCCGGCCAGCTTGTTCCTCCATCTTCTTATCGATCTCCTCTAGCCGCAACGAGATTGCGTCAATCCCCTCAATTTTGTCCCGCACAAATTTGAGGGCCTCCAATTCCTTCATCAATCTCTCCTCAAACGCCTCCATGGCCGAAATCACCTGCCTCGATTGCACACTCGGCTTGGACGGCGCTGTTGCTGCTCCCACCCCAAATCCGCTAACCCACTTCTGGATTTACGCAGATCAAACCCGAGGGCGTTCTGCAACCTTCCACAGGATTTACCAGCTAGATCAAGAGAATAGGGAAGCGCAAACAGGTCAGACCAAGCTCTGAATACCATCTGTGATGTACTGGGATCTCCTGATCGCCATCGGGGTAGGTAGGAGCGAGTAGGTGAGGTTTCCGTGGGGAAAGGGAAGAAGGAAGGAGGAAAGGGGATGGAATAGAAAGTGAGCAATGAATCAATTCATCATAGCTATCGTTTACAGACGCACACCTCCAGGTTATATCCTCCTGGCCACTTACAGGCTCTCACACTCCAAGGCCCAACGACACGGCCCAGCACTTACTATAACCCCTGGGCTAGGCCCAAACACACTCCCTCTACTACTCTCTATTTCCTCCTGACGGCATGCCCTCAGTAGTTGAAGCCATGGTGCTGACACAGTGAGGCGCGCCTCCGCCGCATCCGTGCTAACCTCTGCCTCCTTGATCCGCCGCCGGCCCTGTCCGCCGCCCACGACGAAGGCCTCCGCGCCCTCGGCCTCCTCAACTTCGTCCGCCTCGACCTCCCCTCCTCCGGGGCCCCGCGCCCCGACCTCGTCGCCGAGCTCATCGCCAACTACGAGCCAGATTACTCGAAGCCCGGATGGAGCTCCGTACGTGGCCAAAGAATCGAGGTCTCCCTTCATTCATTCGCCCAGGCGCTCTGCCTCCCAGGAAGACCTAGACGGTCTGGTCCTACTAGCACCGTCGTGGCCTCCGCTGCCAAAGAGTTCATGAAGGTTTACATTCTGGCGCCAATAAAGGCTTCCACTGACAGGAAGCGCAGACTGCCTATTGTGTTGGATTGCAACTCGAGCTGTGTGCAGTATTGTCGGGAGCATCGTGTTTACTGGGCGGAGCTACTCTGGGACCGAGTGGACGATGAAATGGAACACCTAATTAAGAAGAGCACCAACAGGGCATGCTACTACGGTGCATACCTGCAGAGGCTCATCTGGGTGCAGAGGCCAGATCTCTTCCAGCTGCCACCGGAACCATTCGTGGCAGATGCGCCATCTGAGCCAGTGCCATTGGGGTCCCATAGGTAATGAGGAATGAATCGATCAACAATCAATGACAATCGGAATCGTGGCTCTGAAGCGATGTCTGAGAATATTGAAGCAAGGTCTGAGAAGGTTGATGCGGCGTTAGAGAAGATCGATGCGGCATCCAAGGTGATGATAGATGCGGCGTTAGAGAAGATCGATGCAGCATCCAAGGTGATGATAGATGCGGCATTGGAGAAGATAGATGCATCATCCAAGGTGGTGATGGATGCAGCATCCAAGGTGGTGATAGATGTGGCGTTGGAGAAGATAGATGCAGCCTCCAAGGTGGTGATAGATGCGGCGTTGGAGAAGATCGATGCGGCGTCCAAGATGATTGAAGCCACATCCAAGCAGCATGACGCTAGAGCTGGCGAGCAAGATGCTAACATGCAGGAGATGCAGTCACTCGTCCAGATGCTAGTTACCAAGGAACGACAAAGCAATGACGAGTTGCAACGTGCTCGGAAAATTCTGATAGATGTAGGTGAGCAGCTGACACCTTTTTCTTCCGTAGTGATAGCATCATATCTATCACTAATTCTTGTTGTCTGCAATACTCCTATGTTTTGGCAGGAACTGCAGAAGTTTACAAATGTGCAGGCACATATAGGGATCAAAAGGATGGGTGAGCTGGATCTGAAAGTATTTGCCAATGCTTGCAGCAAAAATGCACCACAAGAAGATGCACAAATTAACTCTGCTATTCTTTGTTCAAAATGGGAAGCTGAAATCGCAAACCCAGGCTGGCATCCTTTTAGGATAGTTATGGTTGATGGTAAAGAGACGGTATGTAGACAGTACAACCTCTACTATTGTTCCATGTAGCTCTGTTAGCCTATACTCATCATATTATTGGAGACTAATAGCATTCTATAACATTCTAATCAGATCTGCTTTTGCAAACATTATCTTCCTCTTATGAACTTACAAATATGTATAGGATTCCATCTGATGGCGCATACCTTCTTTCCTTTGGTTTAGGAAATTCTTTCGGAGGAGGATGACAAGCTTCGCAGCTTAAAAGAGGAGCATGGTGAGGAAATCTACAACTTGGTGACAAAGGCGCTGCTTGAGATGAACGAGTACAACCCCAGCGGACGCTACGCCGCACCGGAGCTGTGGAACCGTAAGGATGACAGGAAAGCAACGCTGGAGGAAGCCATCCAGTTCCTCCTGAGACAGCTGCAGTCACACAAGAGGAAGCGCCATTGAGGCTCTCCAATACTGATGTGCAGGAGGCCCTCCTACTTTTGCTTCCGTAAAATTGTACGTGCACGCTGAACTTGACTCTAATGTAGTCGTAGTGCTGGTGGATTAGTTGGAGGCTTTGTAGTGGTCCACCAGTCTTGATGATCATGCAAACTAGATTAGCCATGATCGCCTTTTGATCGCTAGCTACATAGCTTAGCTAGATGATGCTATTGGAAATATGCCCTAGAGGCAATAATAAAATGGTTATTATTATATTTCTTTGTTCATGATAATTGTCTATTGTTCATGCTATAATTGTGTTATCCGGAAATCGTAATACATGTGTGAATACATAGACCACAACACGTCCCTAGTGAGCCTCTAGTTGACTAGCTCGTTAATCAAAAGATAGTCATGGTTTCCTGACTATGGACATTGGATGTCATTGATAACGGGATCACATCATTAGGAGAATGATGTGATGGACAAGACCTAATCCTAAGCATAGCTCAAAGATCGTGTAGTTCGTTTGCTGTAGCTTTTCTGAATGTCAAGTATCATTTCCTTAGATCATGAGATTGTGCAACTCCCGGATACCGTAGGAGTGCTTTGGGTGTGCCAAATGTCACATGGGTGACTATAAAGGTACATTACAGGTATATCCAAAAGTGTCTGTTGGGTTGGCATGAATCGAGACTGGGATTTGTCACTCCGTATGACGGAGAGGTATCTCTAGGCCCACTCGGTAATGCATCATCATAATGAGCTCAATGTGATCAAGTGGTTGATCACAGGATCATGCATTACGGTATGAGTAAAGTGACTTGCTGGTAACGAGACTGAACAAGGTATTGGGATACCGACGATCGAGTCTCGGGCAAGTAACGTACCGATTGACAAAGGGAATTGTATACGGATTGATTGAATCCTCGACATCGTGGTTCATCTGACGAGATCATCGTGGAGCTTGTGGGAGCCAACATGGGTATCCAGATCCCGTTGTTGGTTATTGACCGGAGAGGCTTCTCGGTCATGTCTGCATGTCTCTCGAACCCGTAGGGTCTACACACTTAAGGTTCGGTGACGCCAGGGTTGTAGAGATATTAGCACACGGTAACACGAAAGTTGTTCGGAGTCCCGGATGAGATCCCGGACGTCACGAGGAGTTTCGTAATGGTCTGGAGGTAAAGATTCATATATAGGAAGTCCAGTTTCGGCCATCGGGAAGGTTTCAGGGGTCACCGGTATTTTACCGGGACCACCGGAAGGGTCCCGGGGGTCCACCGGGTGGGGCCACCTATCCCGGAGGGCCCCATGGGCTGAAATGGGAGGGGAACCAGCCCCTAGTGGGCTGGTGCGCCCCCCTTGGGCCTCCCCCTGCGCCTAGGGTTGGAAACCCTAGGGGTGGGGGCGCCACCCTTGCCTTGGGGGCCAAGGCACCCCCTTTGGCCGCCGCCCCCCTAGGAGATTGGATCTCCTAGGGCCGCCCCCCCTAGGCACCCTATATATAGTGGGGGGAGGGAGGGCTGCGCACACAAGCCCCTGGCCTCTCCCTCTCCCTCCCGTGACACTCCTCCGTCTCCCTGCGCTTGGCAAAGCCCTGCCAAGATCACCATTGCTTTCACCACCACGCCGTCGTGCTGCTGGATCTTCATCAACCTCTCCTTCCCCCTTGCTGGATCAAGAAGGAGGTGACGTCTCCCAATCGTACGTGTGTTGAACATGGAGGTGCTGTCCGTTCGGCACTTGGTCCTCGGTGATTTGGATCACGTCGAGTACGACTCCATCAACCCCGTTCTCTTGAACGCTTCCGCGCACGATCTACAAGGGTATGTAGATGCACTCCTCTCTCCCTCGTTGCTAGATGACTCCATAGATTGATCTTGGTGATGCGTAGAAAATTTTAAAATTCTGCTACGTTCCCCAACAGTGGCATCATGAGCTAGGTCTATGCGTAGTTACTATGCACGAGTAGAACACAAAGAAGTTGTGGGCATCGATATTGTCAATTATCTTGCCATTACTAGTCTTATCTTGATTCGGCGGTATTGTGGGATGAAGCGGCCCAGACCAATCTTACACGTACGCTTACGTGAGACCGGTTCCACCGACTGACATGCACTAGTTGCATAAGGTGGCTGGCGGGTGTCTGTCTCTCCCACTTTAGTCGGATCAGATTCGATGAACAGGGCCCTTATGAAGGGTAAATAGAAATTAGCAATTCACGTTGTGGTTTTGGCGTAGGTAAGAAACGTTCTTGCTAGAAACCTATAGCAGCCACGTAAAAACTTGCAACAACAATTAGAGGACGTCTAACTTGTTTTTGCAGCAAGTGTTTTGTGATGTGATATGGCCAAAGGATGTGATGAATGATATATGTGATGTATGAGATGATCATGTTCTTGTAATAGGAATCACGACTTGCATGTCGATGAGTATGACAACCGGCAGGAGCCATAGGAGTTGTCTTTATTTATTTATGACCTGCGTGTCAACATAAACATCATGTAATTACTTTACTTTATTGCTAAAGCGTTAGCCATAGTAGTAGAAGTAATAGATGACGAGACAACTTCAAGAAGACACGATGATGGAGATCATGATGATGGAGATCATGGTGTCATGCCGGTGACAACGATGATCATGGAGCCCCGAAGATGGAGATCAAAAGGAGCAAATGATATTGGCCATATCATGTCACTGTTTGATTGCATGTGATGTTTATCATGTTTTACATCTTATTTGCTTAGAACGACGGTAGCTTAAATAAGATAATCCCTCGTAATAATTTCAAGAAAGTGTTCCCCCTAACTGTGCACCGTTGCGAAGGTTCGTTGTTTCGAAGCACCACGTGATGATCGGGTGTGATAGATTCTAACGTTCGAATACAGCGGGTGTAAGCCAGATTTACACACGCAATACACTTAGGTTGACTTGACGAGCCTAGCATGTACAGACATGGCCTCGGAACACAGAAGACCGAAAGGTCGAGCATGAGTCGTATAGAAGATACGATCAACATGAAGATGTTCACCGATGTTGACTAGTCCGTCTCACGTGATGATCGGACACGGCCTAGTTAACTCAGATCATGTTATACTTAGATGACTGGAGGGATGTCTATCTGAGTGGGAGTTCATTGAATAATTTGATTAGATGAACTTAATTATCATGAACTTAGTCTAAAATCTTTACAATATGTCTTGTAGATCAAATGGCCAATGTTGTCCTCAACTTCAACACGTTCCTAGAGAAAACCAAGCTGAAAGACGATGGCAGCAACTATACGGACTGGGTCCGGAACCTGAGGATCATCCTCATAGCTGCCAAGAAAGATTATGTCCTAGAAGCACCGCTAGGTGACGCACCCGTCCCACAGAACCAAGACGTTATGAACGCTTGGAAGACACGTGCTGATGATTACTCCCTCGTTCAGTGCGGCATGCTTTACAACTTAGAACCGGGGCTCCAAAAGCGTTTTGAGAGACACGGAGCATATGAGATGTTCGAAGAGCTGAAAATGGTTTTTCAAGCTCATGCCCGGGTCGAGAGATATGAAGTCTCCGACAAGTTCTTCAGCTGTAAGATGGAGGAAAATAGTTCTGTCAGTGAGCACATACTCAAAATGTCTGGGTTGCATAACCGCTTGACTCAGCTGGGAGTTAATCTCCTGGATGACGCAGTCATTGACAGAATCCTTCAGTCGCTTCCACTGAGCTACAAGAGCTTTGTGATGAACTTCAATATGCAGGGGATGGAAAAGACCATTCCTGAGGTATATTCAATGCTGAAATCAGCAGAGGTAGAAGTCAAAAAGGAACATCAAGTGTTGATGATGAATAAAACCACTAAGTTCAAGAAAGGCAAGGGTAAGAAGAACTTCAAGAAGGACGGCAAGGGAGTTGCCGCGCCCGGTAAGCAAGCTGCCAGGAAGAAGCCAAAGAATGGACCCAAGCCCGAGACTGAGTGTTTTTATTGCAAGGGAAGTGGTCACTGGAAGCGGAACTGCCCCAAATACTTAGCGGACAAGAAGGCCGGCAACACTAAAGGTATATGTGATATACATGTAATTGATGTGTACCTTACCAGTACTCGTAGTAGCTCCTGGGTATTTGATACCGGTGTGGTTGCTCACATTTGTAACTCAAAGCAGGAGCTGCGGAATAAGCGGAGACTGGCGAAGGATGAGGTGACGATGCGCGTCGGGAATGGTTCCAAGGTCAATGTGATCGCCGTCGGCACGCTGCCTCTACATTTACCTACGGGATTAGTTTTAAACCTCAATAATTGTTATTTACTGCCAGCTTTGAGCATGAACATTGTACCAGGATCTTGTTTAATTCGAGATGGCTACTCATTTAAATCCGAGAATAATGGTTGTTCTATTTATATGAGAGATCTGTTTTATGGTCATGCTCCGATGGTGAATGGTTTATTCTTAATGAATCTCGAGCGTAATGCTACACATATTCATAGTGTGAATACGAAAAGATGTAAGGTTGATAATGATAGTCCCACATACTTGTGGCACTGCCGCCTTGGTCACATAGGTGTCAAACGCATGAAGAATCTCCATGCAGATGGACTTTTAGAGTCTCTTGATTACGAATCATTTGACACGTGCGAACCATGCCTCATGGGTAAGATGACCAAGACTCCGTTCTCAGGAACAATGGAGCGAGCAACCAACTTATTGGAAATCATACATACTGATGTGTGCGGTCCAATGAGTGTTGAGGCTCGCGGTGGCTATCGTTATATTCTCACCCTCACTGATGACTTGAGTAGATATGGGTATGTCTACTTAATGAAACACAAGTCTGAGACCTTTGAAAAGTTCAAGGAATTTCAGAGTGAGGTTGAGAATCAACGTGACAGGAAAATCAAGTTCTTGCAATCAGATCATGGGGGGAATACTTGAGTCACGAATTTGGCACACACTTAAGAAAATGTGGAATAGTTTCACAACTCACGCCACCTGGAACACCTCAGTGTAATGGTGTGTTCGAACGTCGTAATCGCACTCTATTGGATATGGTGTGATCTATGATGTCTCTTACCGATTTACCGCTGTCATTTTGGGGCTATGCTTTAGAGACTGCCGCATTCACTTTAAATAGGGCTCCGTCGAAATCCGTTGAGACGACACCGTATGAATTATGGTTTGGGAAGAAACCTAAGCTGTCGTTTCTAAAAGTTTGGGGATGCGATGATTATGTCAAGAAACTTCAACCTGAAAAGCTCGAACCCAAGTCGGAAAAATGCGTCTTCATAGGATACCCTAAAGAAACTGTTGGGTATACCTTCTACCTCAGATCCGAGGGCAAGATCTTTATTGCCAAGAATGGGTCCTTTCTAGAGAAAGAGTTTCTCTCGAAAGAAATAAGTGGGAGGAAAGTAGAACTTGATGAAGTATTACCTCTTGAACCAATAAGTGGCGCAACTCAAGAAAATGTTCCTGAGGTGCCTGCACCGACTAGAGATGAAGTTGATGATGATGATCATGAAACTTCAGATCAAGTTGCTACTAAACTTCGTAGGTCCACAAGGACACGTTCTGCACCAGAGTGGTATGGCAACCCTGTCTTGGAAATCATGTTGTTAGACAACGGTGAACCTTCGAACTATGAAGAAGCGATGGCGAGCCCGGATTCCGACAAATGGCTGGAAGCCATGAAATCCGAGATAGGATCCATGTATGAAAACAAAGTATGGACTTTGACTGACTTGCCCGATGATCGGCGAGCCATAGAAAATAAATGAATCTTTAAGAAGAAGACAGACGCGGATGGTAATGTGACCATCTATAAAGCTCGGCTTGTCGCTAAGGGTTATCGACAAGTTCAAGGGGTTGACTACGATGAGACTTTCTCACCCGTAGCGAAGCTGAAGTCCGTCCGAATCATGTTAGCAATTGCCGCATTTTATGATTATGAGATATGGCAAATGGACGTCAAAACGGCATTCCTTAATGGTTTCCTTAAGGAAGAATTGTATATGATGCAGCCGGAAGGTTTTGTCGATCCTAAGAATGCTGGCAAGGTGTGCAAGCTCCAACGCTCGATTTATGGGCTGGTGCAAGCATCTCGGAGTTGGAACATTCGTTTTGATGAGATGATCAAAGCTTTTGGGTTTATGCAGACTTATGGAGAAGCCTGCATTTACAAGAAAGTGAGTGGGAGCTCTGTAGCATTTCTCATATTGTATGTGGATGACATACTATTGATGGGAAATGATATAGAATTCTTGGAAAGCATAAAGGCCTACTTGAACAAGTGTTTTTCAATGAAGGACCTTGGAGAAGCTGCTTATATATTAGGCATCAAGATCTATAGAGATAGATCGAGACGCCTCATTGGTCTTTCACAGAGTACGTACCTTGACAAGATATTGAAGAAGTTCGAAATGGATCAGTCAAAGAAGGGGTTCTTGCCTGTATTGCACGGTACGAGATTGAGCACGGCTCAATGCCCGACCACGGCAAAAGATAGAGAAAAGATGAGTGTCGTCCCCTATGCCTCGGCCATAGGGTCTATCATGTATGCTATGTTGTGTACCAGACCTGATGTAAACCTTGCCGTAAGTTTGGTAGGAAGGTACCAAAGTAATCCTGGCATGGAACACTGGACAGCGGTCAAGAATATCCTGAAGTACCTGAAAAGGACTAAGGAAATGTTTCTCGTTTATGGAGGTGACGAAGAGCTCGTCGTAAAGGGTTACGTTGATGCTAGCTTCGACACAGATCTGGATGACTCTAAGTCACAAACGGGATACGTGTATATTTTGAATGGTGGGGCAGTAAGCTGGTGCAGTTGCAAGCAAAGCATTGTGGCGGGATCTATATGTGAAGCGGAGTACATGGCAGCCTCGGAGGCAGCACAAGAAGCAGTCTGGGTGAAGGAGTTCATTACCGACCTAGGAGTCATACCCAATGCGTCGGGCCCGATGACTCTCTTCTGTGACAATACTTGAGCTATTGCCCTTGCCAAGGAGCCCAGGTTTCACAGGAAGACCAGGCATATCAAGCGTCGCTTCAACTCCATTCGTGAAAGTGTTCAAAATGGAGACATAGAGATTTGTAAAGTACATACAGACATGAATGTGGCAGATCCGTTGACTAAACCTCTCCCTAGAGCAAAACATGATCAACACCAGAACTGCATGGGTGTTCGACTCATCACAATGTAACTAGAATATTGACTCTAGTGCAAGTGGGAGACTGCTGGAAATATGCCCTAGAGGCAATAATAAAATGGTTATTATTATATTTCTTTGTTCATGATAATTGTCTATTGTTCATGATATAATTGTGTTATCCGAAAATCGTAATACATGTGTGAATACATAGACCACAACACGTCCCTAGTGAGTCTCTAGTTGACTAGCTCGTTGATCAAAAGATAGTCATGGTTTCCTGACTATGAACATTGGATGTCATTGATAACGGGATCACATCATTAGGAGAATGATGTGATGGACAAGACCCAATCCTAAGCATAGCTCAAAGATCGTGTAGTTCGTTTGCTGTAGCTTTTCTGAATGTCAAGTATCATTTCCTTAGACCATGAGATTGTGCAACTCCCGGATACCGTAGGAGTGCTTTGGGTGTGCCAAACGTCACAACGTAACTGGGTGACTATAAAGGTACATACAGGTATCTCCGAAAGTATCTGTTGGGTTGGGATGAATCGAGACTGGGATTTGTCACTCCGTATGACGGAGAGGTATCTCTGGGCCCACTCGGTAATGCATCATCATAATGAGCTCAATGTGATCAAGTGGTTGATCACAGGATCATGCATTATGGTACGAGTAAAGTGACTTGCCGGTAACGAGACTGAACAAGGTATTGGGATACCGACGATCGAGTCTCGGGCAAGTAACGTACTGATTGACAAAGGGAATTGTATACGGATTGATTGAATCCTCGACATCGTGGTTTATCCGATGAGATCATCCTGGAGCTTGTGGGAGCCAACATGGGTATCCAGATCCCGCTGTTGGTTGTTGACCGGAGAGGCTTCTCGGTCATGTATGCATGTCTCCCGAACCTGTAGGGTCTACACACTTAAGGTTCGGTGACGCTAGGGTTGTAGAGATATTAGCACACGGTAACCCGAAAGTTGTTCGGAGTCCCGGATGAGATCCTGGACATCACGAGGAGTTTCGGAATGGTCCGGAGGTAAAGATTCAGTTTCAGCCATCGGGAAGGTTTCGGGGGTCACTGGTATTGTACCGGGACCACCAGAAGGGTCCCGGGGGTCCACCGGGTGGGGCCACCTATCCCGAAGGGCCCCATGGGCTGAAGTGGGAGGGGAACCAGCCCCTAGTGGGCTGGTGCGCCCCCCTTGGGCCTCCTCCTGCGCATAGGGTTGGAAACCCTAGGGGTGGGGGGCGCCACCCTTGCCTTGGGGGGCAAGGCACCCCCTTTGGCCGCCGCCCCCTAGGAGATTGGATCTCCTAGGGCCGGCGCCCCCCCCCCCCTCCTCTAGGCACCCTATATATAGTGGGGGGAGGGAGGGCTGCGCACCCAAGCCCCTGGCCTCTCCCTCTCCCTCCCGTGACACTCCTTCGTCTCCCTGCGCTTGGCGAAGCCCTGCCGAGATCACCGTTGCTTCCACCACCACGTCGTCGTGCTGCTGGATCTTTATCAACCTCTCCTTCCCTCTTGCTGGATCAAGAAGGAGGAGACGTCTCCCAACCGTACGTGTGTTGAACGCGGAGGTGCTGTCCGTTCGGCACTTGGTCATCGGTGATTTGGATCACGTCGAGTACGACTCCATCAACTCCGTTCTCTTGAACGCTTCCGCGCGCGATCTACAAGGGCATGCAGATGCACTCCTCTCTCCCTCGTTGCTAGATGACTCCATAGATTGATCTTGGTGATGCGTAGAAAATTTTAAAATTCTGTTACGTTCCCCAACAGATGCTCCTGTTGGATGTATCATGTATGGAGCCTTTGGCATGATGGATGCTAGTACTAATCTCAGAATGTAGTTTGTATGTAGCCCTGGCATGGATGCTAGTACTAATCTCAGAATGTCCAATTAGGTTTCCTATTGTCTGACTGCCTATGGCAAGAAACCTTACTGTGTTACTGAGAATTTGGGGGTTATAACTGCATCATGGAATGTCCAATATATATTTGGGTATTGGAAACTGCATGAGGTTGGAGTTAGCAGAGCACCTGAGCTGGGGAGTGGAGTAGTTCAAACTTGACAATCCGACTGCCACTTGCTCTGTTGTGCTCTCGCGCCCGAGCTCGCCTTTGTCTGGGGTGTCGCACCAGGGGCGCCGCACACCAAGGCATGCCCCGGCAGCACATTCACTGGAGGGAGCATCAGGCTGCCGCTCAGCAGGCCACCGCAGGATGTCGTCTGCCTATTTGGCCTGACCATCTGCGACGTGGCTGTCCCGCGTGTGTTCGCCACCCCAACGTGGTTGTCCCGCGTGTGTTCGCCATCGTGGTCGTTGCCAGCGTTGGGTTCACCACTCAAGATGGAATTTGTTAGTGGCAACAAATCAAAGCAGAGGAATTTCTTCTAAACCTCTCCAACTGTCTGTATATAGTACTCCTATATGTGACACTGAGAAAGTTTCAGGAAAAACAGAAATCTGAAAATAAGCGAGATGATTAACTACATTCATTAATCCAATCCGAAACCGACCGACAAATATACTTGAGGTGAATATATTGACAAGAACACAATTCGATCATAGCCACGACATCAAACAAGGACGGAAAATTTATTCGTGAACAATATTGGTTCACTTCACCAGGTGACAGTTTCCTACTTGTAGCTACTGCTTGTGCTGCTGCTACTTGCTAACCAACCATTTGTACCATAAACTCGACAGCATCCCGAAAGACGCCTTTCCGGAGCTCTCATTTGGCGGATCTGATGAGCTCCTCGCTGAACTCCCAGAGTTGCTTTGCCAAGGCGTCACTCTTCGCGTGCGCGCTCGTCTTCTCCTCGTTGCAGTCGGCAAAGTATTTGCCTGTCATCCCCTTCAGCTGAGGGTTGAGGCCTACGTAGCAAGTAGTTGCCGCTCCCTGCAAGAAAAAAACACGAAGTTCTTTGTAAGGAAGATGCTGTGTCATTGTTAGGATTAGGAATTTTGTCAAAGCCAGGAATAGATAAGAACCTGGGGTACATTCTTCCAGAACAAGTAGGTGACAACTTGAATCGCCTCTGCAAATGAAAACAGAATAAATAAATTATAACGTCGTGGGGACATAAAGCTTGACGTTTGAGAAATATATTCAGTCATATGAAAGGATGAGCCTAAGTGCTTAGTGCTTACTCATGAGAGCAAAGGAATGCCTCATCAAATTGGTCATGATCAATCCAGGATGAACGCAATTAACTGTGATGTTAGCTCCTTCCTCCTGTGTAAGTACAGCACATTATTCATGGTGCATCAGAATGGAACACCTAGCTGGCAGTAAAGAATTTAATACCTACAAGCTAGATCAATAGGTCTAATAGAAAAATCACTGTCCTCGTTGAAAGCTACTAAAAGGCTAAACCGCTGCGTTATTATGGTGATGATAACTAATAACAGTTTTAGCAATACAAATCAAGATAAGCAAGGGTATTATAACCTAGGTAATATCTAGGCAGTTCATGAAGATCTGAAGTTATTATTTCGAAGTTTTCTCCTGATGAATGAATAAAATGAAGAGAGAAGACCAAAAATATGGAGAAAAATGATACCTTGAGCCGCCTAGAGAGCTCTTTCGCGTGCAGTATGTTTGCAAGCTTAGATTGTCCATAGGCCATTTTATCATTGTATCTGCCAATAAAAAAATACATTATTAGCAGTTGAATCGATAGTAGATTTTCTACTAAATAACCATAAGAACACATACATTTTCTTGTCATTGAGCTGATCAAACAGAATCCCCTTTGGATATGTATGGAGGTGGGCAACTGATGACAAGTTCACAATGCGACCCTCAATACCCGTAGACTTGGCAGTAGTTTTCATGTTATCAAGGAGAAGGTTGGTCAGTAGGAAGTGACCTGATTGAGCATTGGAGTGAAAGGGAAAACTATTAGTATCAGGATATCCACCATTGATTCTGTCTATTTCAAGTATTGCTGGCAGTTAGAGACTAACCAAGATGATTTGTGGCAAACTGCATCTCCACTTCGTCTTCAGACAGTTGGAAAGGACAGAACATCACACCTGCATTATTTCTGCAGAACAGAAGAATTCGGATGGCTTGATTCAGTGAAGCGTAGGCAGTGCTGGAATACACTAGCAGTGATATACAGCTACCCTAAACTGAAATTTAATGTGACACAGCAATGTACATATCAAAGAAAAGAAGGAATGATAAGAGATGAAGGGATTACATCAAGATGTTTAGAGGAAGATTCATGGAGTTGAACTGGTCAGCGAAGGCCCTGACAGACTTGAGGGAGCTAAGGTCAAGCTTCAGAACATCGACACGGGCTACTGGGTGTATCTCCATGATGCGCTTCCTTGCCTCTGATGCAGCCTCTGTGTTTCTCGCAGCAATGATGACATGGGCTCCTCTCAGGGCAAAGACTCTCGAGGTCTCTAGACCAATGCCACTAGATCCTCCTGAAAGATATCAGAATTGCGGCTTTCAGTAAAAAACATAAATAGATCTTGGAAACATGTTATAAAATGTGATTAACTCAAAAAGATTGATTTTATCACAGGCTTGGTGGCAATGTACTGATGGCATTAGTAAATGCCCATAACAAATTATCGCAAGTATGCATAAGCATAACCCACGCCCATGCTTTACGAATAAGCAATATTGACGCGACCCAAAACGGTTCCTCCAATTGTTCCAACACATACTAATGGAAGCTCTTGCACTCCATTAGAAGTCCCTATGTCCTGAACTTATTATTGTTTGTAAAAAACTTCCAGAAAAAGTTGTTGTAAAAACAATAGCAGAAAAGCTCCCATCAATATAACCAGACTTAGTTCTCAATGAATGTGAACACTGTAGTCTAACAACCAACCTTACAGATGTTGATAATTTTGACTTTTTCAAGTAAACATAGGAGCTTCAAAATCCTAGTGCGATGAAAAGGATAGAAGAAGATTGTCAGCTAACTGAAAGGATCGTGTCACTGCAGCATATAATCACTCTTGCTGTAGACTTCTAACAACCAACTAGCAAAAGGGACAAAAATGACAGTTTCTGCTAATTTCTACTTTTCAAGTAAACATCGGAGCTTGAAAACCATAGTGCAATGAAAAGGATAGAAGGAGATTGCCATCTAACTGAAAGGACCTCGTCACTAATGCAAAAAATCACTCCTGCGATAAACTAAAGCACATAAAAGAGAGATATAAAAATAACAAAAGTACTACGTTCCTTCCTAATCCCTAACCGTAAATTTGGTATCATCACAATACTGGCAAGAAGGGTGGGAGGTTCACAAATTGTCTGCACTACTACTTAAGACAAGTGAAAGCTTGGATCCATGGTGTGGTTTACCATGAAAACAAAATATTCATCTCAACAAAAGCAGCTAGGGATATTTGATTGATTCTTGTGAAGAGGAGAAACTGGCAGATAACACCAAATAATTCAGTATTTATTCAAAGCCACACAAAACAGTCCCCAAAAGACAGGACCCAGAAATCTAGGCTGCATACTCTCATTCTCCACATAAAAAGGCAGACTAAACCAACTTGTTCACATCAAGAGTTTGGAAAAATACAAGCAACAGCGTCCTTGCAATTGTTTGAAGAACAGATCATCGTAACATACGTCACGGTTCAGATTAAGAAAAAAGGGCAACCTGGTGCATGTAGCTCCCGCTTGCGGCCTTTCCCTACATTTCTGTAAGAGGCTGTTTCCAGGACTTGAACCCATGACCTCATGGTCACAAGGCAGCAGCTTTACCACTGCGCCAAGGCTCCCCTTCACGGTTCAGATTAAGAACAGAGCATAAATCTGAACAAAGACCAGTGCTTGTGTACGAAAAACAGTTGCGACAACAAATGTTCAGAAGTTAGTACTTCAGTACATACCCCCAAACAACAAAATCCCGGTCATAAACCCACTTCCTAACTGCTTGTCTACATAGCACAAAGAAGAGAGCAGAGCAACTCCCTGCAGAAAATATTCAGAAAGGTTGCACATGAATCTAACCGACAACATCACAGAGACTATCTGAGCATTGCACCATGAACAAAGCCAGCTAATTTGATTCACTAGTACACGGTTAGCACACCCGTCAGGCTGCAGGGATGAAAATTAATTTGATGTGAACATGAAGCTGGTACCGGTAGCGATGCTCCTGTTCTTGTGCTGACAGCGATGCATAACCAGCAGTCAGATTCAGGGCGCGTGTGCCCAAACAGGAAAGAGATCATCATCAACACATATGAGTATATGACTAAACGAAACGCCCAAAAGGTGGTGTCCCCATCACACAGCCAAGAAGATGAGGGTGAACATGTCAGGTGGCACAGCGAACGCCATTGGTGATCTGGCGGGCGGCGCAAGAGCAGGGGAGGAATCCGGCCGGTTGGGTGGGAGTGGGGTTGTGGTGGGTACCTGTGACGAGGACGGTGAGGCCGGCGGCGGAGATGCCCTCGGTGACCTGCTCCGCCGTGGAGCCCGAGCCGAACCCGCTGGCGCCCGGCTTGCCGGTGATGAGGGACAGGATGCCCATCTGGTTCTTGGGTCGAGTCCCGAAACTGCGGAACAGAATGTGAGTCCCCAATCAAGAAGAAGAAGGAGGAGGGAGAAGAAGCAGAGGAATCTTGGCGAACTCACCTGGACGGACCTGGACGGATTAGCCGATGGCGAGATTGGTTCCGGTGATGCGCGACGGAAGGGAGGGAGGAGGGCGGCGTGCAGGAGCGGGCGCAGGGGAGGAGGTTATTTATGGCCGCGGGGAGCGGTAGCAGCAGTTTGGTTGGGGAGTAGGCAGGCTACCGGCCGGAACGCAAACTCTGCAGTGAATCCGGCCGGGCCGGGACTCCTCCTACTATTGCTTACTCGATGGAACAGGTTTCCTCTCTGGATTCCCTCCCTCCCTCCCTTCTTCTTGCACGGGAAGAATATGTATGTGTGTGGTCTCTGGCAGTGGACAAAAAAACCGAATCTTCTTTTCCTTTTGGGTCGAGAGAGAGAGAGAGAGAGAGAGAAAATTGCATCTTTTTTCTTGATGGAGGAGTCTGATATCCAGAGGAGAAGAGTCCACAGTCCACACGTGTTGATCAACTCCTGCAATTTTTTTTTTGACATGAATAAGACTCTATTCTCAGATAATTGACATATCGGTCACAAATAATTGGCACCAAGCTCTTCCGGAAATCAGAGGATTTGTTGGTATATAAGAATAGTACTGTGTTTGCCTCTCGATAGCTACCTTGCAACCGTGTTGATCAACCGACGTAGTCGCAGCTTGCGACCAGATATTACTGTTGTCGCGTACAACAATCAAAGGATGCAGGATATGTGTGTGCACAAACTCTGTCTAATAGTGATCGCTGGAAATGTCGAGTGCGAGACATAGAAAGATACACAATGTATGCGTTGAACTTCCTCCAGGGCCTTTCTTGATGAAAGCCGCCACCTGCAACCAGTGAAAAACTAGATGGTGCACACAATCTCCATGGCAATAATGTGTCACGCATATTACTATGTGTGTGCTTTGTTTATGTGGCGAGTTAATCATGGATTCTATTAGTTGGAGACCGTGCCCTAACATGTAGGGGCATCCAAATAGACCGCTTTCCGATACCGCTCATTCCCAATAAGTATTCTAGACCAACCTATGTAGAAGGTATTTGGATTCTCTTGCAATGCAAGCCATGTGAATGCTTGGTCGGTTGTAACTTCTAACTATATGTTAGTTTGCATATGCGCACATCTCTAGTTATATATAGGTGAAAAGAGATGTGCACAAATAAATGCATAAAGGCTTATATATTCTCTCATTCCTGTCTTTGAATGAGGAGTAGGTGAGCAGAAACTAATATATGATCTTCTAACAACAATGAATATCGGAGCAGTACATGAGACATCGCATGTTATCTTAACCGAAGAAAAAGCACTACCCCCAATGACCATTCTCAAAACAAGGATTTGCGTTGTTCTTCACCTTTCTTGTCTCACAATGAAACTAGTCTTGCTAATAACTGAAACATGCATGCATGCACGTTTCCAAAAATCATGTAAACCAAATGGGTCCTAAGTGGATGGAAATTTTTCTCCAAAATAGAGTAAATATGATTCCTTAGGGAGTTAGGGACAATTCCTATGATCCAAGTGTGCATTACTCCAGGTATAAATGATTCCATAAGCATTTAGTGGCCAGGATCCTATGATTCAAATGGTTATATAGGAAAAGTTCCTTTAATCCAAATAGGTCATGAGAATTCCATTTCTATGAATCAAACGATCCATATAGAATAATTCCCTTGGATTCAAACTCTTCAAATATCCTGCACTATTCCTTTGAATCAAAACATGCCCCAAATCAAACGTATTAGGAGTACTACAAAATGGGTAATCAAATGTAGTAGTAGTACAAATAAGAAGGGACCACGACAGGTCGTGTGCGGTCATTGTTGCTTCATGTTAAACATGATTAATTTTAACACATGGGAATAATGAAACATACTATTTTTTCAACATGCTATAGTGGATGAAAAATTTCCAATCTAGCACAAATGACAAAAGATCTCCTGTACCATATGATCATATAATTTAAGCTGCCAACATGGATTTTTCTTAAGGATGAAAATTCTCAAAAAAAAAACCCTTGAAAAGTTATTTGAATCAAAGAGGGCCCGTATCCGATGATCTCACAAGCGAGGTTTCATTTCTCGTTGACAACCCACATACAACAATTCTCCGTGGAGCTTCCATATGCAATGAGTACTTGGATGTAATCAGGCCAATGCATTTGAAACAACATACATGAGAGCACCGTCCTTGCATGTACACTGGAAGAATATGTATGTGGTCTCTACTGGAACGATAGAATATGTATGATGTCACATCTTATTTTCCTTTCGGAACGATAGAAAAAAAATATCTTGAGTGATGAAAGAGTCGGAGATCGAGATGAGAGGAGTCCAGAGTCCACACACTCGATGGAACAGGTTTCCTCTCTGGATTCCCTCCCTTCTTCTTGCACCGGAAGAATATGTATGCGTGTGGTCTCTGGCACTGGACAAAAAATTGCATCTTCTTTTCCTTTTCGGATGGGGAGAGAGAGAGAGAGAGAGAAAATTGCATCTTTTTCTGGATGGAGGGGTCTGATGTCCAAAGGAGAAGAGTCCACACTTGTTGATCAACTGCCGCATTTTATTTTTGACATGAATAATACTCTATTCTCAGATAGTTGACATACCGTTTACAAATAATTGGGAAATAAAGTCAGGACCGAGCTCTCCCAAAAACTAGAGGATTTGTTGGTATAAGAATAGTACTGTGTTTGCCTCTCAATAGATACCGCGCAACCGTGTTGATCAATTGTTGTAATCACAGTTTGCGACCAGATATTCCTGTTGTCGTGTAGAAGAATCGCAGGATGCAGGATATGTGTGTGCGAGCACTCTTTCTAATAGCGATCGCTGGAATTGTCGACTCCAAGCCATAGAAGGATACAGAACGGATGCGATGAACTGCCTCCATGGCCTTTATTGATGGCATCCGCCACCTGCAACCAGTGAAAAACTAGATGATGCACAAAGCCTCCATGGCAATAAGGTGTCACACATATTACTATTCGTGTGCTTTGCTTATGTGGAGAGTTGATCATGGATTCTGTGAGTTGGATACGGTGCCCTAACATGTAGGGACATCCAAATAGACTGCTTTCTGATGCCGCTCATTCCCAACAATTATTCTAGACCAGCGTATGTAGAAGGTATTTGGTTTCTCTTGCAATGCAAGCCATGAGAATGCTTGGTTGGTTGTAACTTTCTAACTATATGTTAGTTTGCATCGTGCACACATCTGTACTTATATATAGGTGAGAAGAGATGTGCACAAATAAATGCACAGAGGCATATATATTCTCACCTTCTTGTCTTTGAATGCGGAGTAGGTGAGCACAAACTAACTAATATAATATCTTCCGACAACAATAAATATGATAGCAGTACATGAGACATCACATGTGATCTTAACAAAAAAAAAGTAGTACCCTAATTACGACGAAACTAGTGGTGCTGATAACTGAAACATTCTTGCACGTTTCCAAAAATATCCTCTAAACCAAATGGGTCCTAAATGGATGAAAACTTTTCTCCAAAATATAGTAATTATGATTCCTTAGGTAGTTAAGTACAATTCCTACGATCCAAGTGCACATTAGTCTAGGTACAAAAGATTCTATAAGGATTTAGTGGCCATGATCCTATGATTCAAATGGTTATATAGGAAAAGTTCCTACATAATGAAATCCTCTAAGAAAATTATGAAATTCCTTCGATCCAAAGAGGTCATAAGAAATCCATTTCTACTAATCAAACGATCCACATAGAATAATTCCCATGGATTCAAATTCTTCAAATATCCTGCACTATTTCTTTGAATCAAAACATGCCCCAAATCAAATGTATTAGGAGTACTGCAAAAGAGTAATCAAACGTACTAGTACTACCAATTAGAAGGGACCACAATAGGTCACGCCGTCATTGTTGTTTCTTGTTAAACAAGATTCTAACACATAGGAATAACGAAACGCATGATTTTCTCTACATGCATGGTAGAGTGGATGAAAATTTTACCATGAAATCTAGCACATATGACAAAAAAAAACTCCTATACTTTATGATCATATAATTTAGGCTACCTACATGGTTTTTTTCTTAAGGATTAAAATTCTCGAAAACCCCCTTGAAATGTTATTTGAATCAAAGAGGGCCTGTATCCGGTGATCTCACAAGCTAGGTTTCATTTCTCATTGACAACCCACATACAAGAAGTCTCCGTGGAGCTTTCATATGCAATGAGTACTTGGATGTAGTCGGGCCACCACATTTGTAACAACGTACATGAGAGCGTCGTCCTTGCATGTACGGAAGAATATGTATGTGGTCTCTACTGGACAAAGAATCACATATTCTTTTCCTTTTGGAATGATATAGAAAAAAAAATTCTTAATTGATGAAAGAGCCGGAGATCGAGAGGAGAGGAGTCAAGAGTCCACACACGTTGATCAACTGTTGTAATCAGGGTTTGCGACCAGGTGTTACAATTTTTGCACACAAGAATTAAGCACATAGAAATTAGCTAAAAAAAACAATTGTTTGATACATCGCATGAAAGACAAAGGACGCAGGATATGTGTGTGCACATTCTTTTTGATAGTGATCATTGGAATTGTTGAGTGCAAAATATGGATGCGCAGATCAGCATCCAGTATCTTTCTTGATGGCACATGTCACTCACAACTAGTGAAAAACTTGATGATGCACATCGACTGCACGGCGGTAAGGTATCACACATAATGCAATGAGGATGCTTGGCTTATGTCATGAGTTGATTATGGATTCCTGGATGTGAAGCTTTTGCACTACAAGTTAGCCGCTTCCTAAGAGACTATTTTCTGACGGCGCTCATTCCCAACATTTATTCTAGACCAACCTATTTAGAAGGTCTTTGGTTTATTTTGCAATGCAAACCTTGAAAATGCTTGGCGGCATGCCTGGCCGAGCCCAGTGGCGCCGCGCGCCCGTGGCTGCGCCCCTGGACGCGCCCGTGGCTTGCTGCTGCTGCTCGCCATCGCTCTCGCTTGCCATCCGCAGCTGTTGCTTGCTTCCGCCACCGCCGCTGCTTGCCGTTGCTCTCGCTTGCCATCGCCAACAGAGTCGCTGACGAGCTGCACCGGCTGGACCTGCACGGAGGAGCGGGAGGCGGGCGACGCAACTCGTTCCGCAGGCAGGACTCGCGCTCCTGCAGCTCCTCGTCGAGGCGCGCCTGCTCGACGGCGTCCGGCACCGTGGCCACGCGCGCCCGCTGCACCTGCACGGAGGAGCGGGAGGCTCGTCGGCGGACGGGATGCTTGCTTATCTAGGGACGACCACCCGCCGCCGGGCCTCGACAACGACGTGGACTCGCCGCAGCAGCAGCCGTTCCCGTCCGCCGGCGGCAAGCGGCTGGGGAAGGAGGAGGCCGGCGACGAGGAGGAGAAGGAGGCGGAGGACCCGATTGCTTTTTTTAAGAAAAACTAGGGACCCGATTGCATTTTTAGCCCGTTTATGTGTGGGGTCGGGCAGTCAGATTCGCGTTTAACCCAGGCAAAGCGAGCAGTTTTCACACTTGGTAGTTTTTTGTCACGGATTAATAAAAAAGTGGTAGTTTTTGGGATAAAATCGTAAAGTGGTAGTTTTCTGTCACGTTTCCGCGAATTGTGGTAGTTTTTGGTTAAATACTCTGGATGAGGAGATACATAGATAGATACTCTGTGTGGGGAATGTATTGGAGCACCCGGATGCCACTCACCCCTATATGAATAGCATTAAAAAAATATCAGAAAATTTCAAAAAAATCTAAATTTTTGGTATATGAAACCTGGGTGTCCATTGTACACCCATGTTCATTTTTGTGGGAAATGGGTGCCTATGATATCAGCGGCGCAGGAATTACGGTCTGACATATGCCACATTCAGTTTTTTTCTACGCATACAAGTTTTTTTTGGGTCTTTTTTACTGACATTACCACAGGTACCCATTCCCCATGAAACTGAATATGGTGTACAACGGGCACCTATCCCAAAATTTTAGATTGTTTTTAAATTTCCTAATATGTTTTTAATGCTATATTTATATAGGGGTGTGTGCACCCGAGAGCTACAAATCCTCTTCCAATACTCTGTTTCTTATACTCTAGGTGTGCCATAGATATAGCTGCATGGATGGATGGGCAATGCGTGGATAGCTCCACCCTCCATGGACGGACGAATGATTGAATGCACGCCGCCACGCCATGCCATGCATTTGATGGGCTATTAGCTTCACTTCACCAAAAGCAACGTACCACGTACGCATGGATGCTGATGCTGATGCTGCCTGGCCTCATGGCTGTCTTTGTCCTTGCTAGCTAGATCTGGAACCAGGCACTTAAATGGCTGCAAAAATCAGATCCATCCTCCAGTTTAATCTTCTTCCATTCAGCCGGTACAAGTTTCAACTCCATCAAGTACTTCCTCTCAACTATTATCCTGGTCTCTGGAGCAACTTAGTGCGCGTATGCATAATCAGATTGATGTGGTAGGAGTAATTCCTGGAAGAGAGGAGAGGTGAATGCATGCATGTGGCAAGCCCGTAAAGAATTTATGTCCCACTGATTCCAGAAAATGCTGAAGGAAAGATGAGGATTTAGTGTTTCTGGAATGACTCTGCAAGTCCATAACTGATCTGAGTGATCACAAGGCTGCATGCACACGGGAAGAATATGTATGTGGTCTCTAGTGGACAAAGATTCACATATTTTTTTCCCTTTGGGACGAGAGAGAAAAAAAATTGTAGCTTTTTTCTTGATTGATGAAAGCATTGAAGATTGAGAGGAGAGGAGTACAAAGTCCACGTATATTGATCACCATCTTTAATCAGAGTTTGTGACCAGGTATTACTACCATTGTTGCATACAAGAATCAGAATCACATAGAAATTGGCCGAAAAAAATGTTAGATACACAGTATGAAAAGACAAAGCATGCATGATATGTGTGCGTGCACTCTGTCTGATAGTGATTGTTGGAATTGTCGAGTGCCAAACATAGAAGGATCCACGAAGGATGGACGGAACAACATCCAATATCTTTCTTGATGGCACCTGCCACTCGCAACCAGTGAAAACTGAAAATCTTGATGATCCACATCTGACACATTTGGATGAAGAATATTGCCTTATGTCACGAGTTGATTATGAATTCCTTGGTATGGCGTATTTGCAGTGCAAGTTAGCCACATCCTAATAGACTATTTTCTGACGCCGCTCATTCCCAACATTTATTCTAGACCAACATATGTAGAAGGTCTTTGGTTTCTCTTGCATTGCAAACCACGAAAATGCTTGGCCGGTTGTAAATTTATCTCTAATTATATGTTTGCTTGCACCGTGCTCACATCCCTAGTTATATATAGGTGAGAAGAGATGTGCTCAACTAAAGTCACATATATTCTCTCCCTCTTGTTCTGAAAAAGGAGTAGGTGAGCAGAAATTAATATATGATCTTCTAACAACAATGAATACGAGAGCGGTACATGGCGTTGGGGTGGCTCCGATGGCTGTGGATCTGGTGTCCTGTCCAGATCTGTCTTGGTACGGCCTTGGCCGGCCGATGGTGCGAGGAGGACCGGTGAGGGGCGGCTGGAGGCTCCCTGTCGGTGTGCCGACGACGGCTCTCGTCTCCACGGCGAGGCTTCGTTCGGTTCCAGCCAACTGCGAGGTTTGGGGGATGCGACTTCCGGTGAAAATCACGCCGACTTCGGTCATGACGGACGATGGCGACGTCTATGACGTCATTCCCTTCTCAAGGCATCATTGTTGCAGGTCGTGGCACCCCACTCATGATGCTCCGGGGGAAACGCTAGACTGGATCTACCGGATCGGACGATGATGATACCTTTGATGCCATTGTCCCTCTTGAGGGCATCGTTTTGTAGCAAGTGCTGGTTGGACGGGAGAAGCGGAAGAGCGGTGTCTCATCCATCGCAAGGCTGACGACGGATCCCGGTGGCATGGTGTTGCGGAGGTTCGGCGACGAGCGCGTGTGGACGGATACGTGCAGGATGGTGGAGTTGTCTGACTTCGTGGTGGCGTCGACGGCAGGCCGGGTAAGGTCGATGGGCCAGTTTGTGCTCTGGAGATGGACCGGTGGAAGATGGCGGTGGCAACCTTTGAGAATGCGTCGGTCCGGTATGGGACCTAGTCCCAGTGTGTGGCTGGGCTGGGGCATCCGGCTTTAGATGTTAGGGTTTGGTGCGATGTCCGTTTGGTATTATGCCCGGATATTCGGCACACCTTCATCAATGGGACAGGAGTAGCAACAGGCGTTACCTAGATGGCTTCAAACTAACTGATGTATTACTTTGTATGGCCTCTATGAATAATTAATAAAATGCCTGCATGCATCGTTCAAATATAGAGGTCGGGGTCTATCCTCCTTAAAAAAAAACACCGAGAGCGGTACATGAGACTATATGTGATCTTAATCGAAGAAAAGCTAGTAGCTCAATACTTCCGTACAAACATCACCGTTTTCAGTTCAAGGATTTGTTTCTTTTCTTCACCTTTCTTGCCTCACAACGAAACTAGTTGTATTATAATAACTAAAACACGGGTGCAAATCCTAAAAATCGTCTAAACCAAATGAGACCTCTAAGTGGATGGAAACTTTCCTCCAAATGAGGCGTCCTTGTTAAACAACCTCGTCGTCCATGCAGTGTCATCATATACTTGCTGCGAATATGGTCGTTGTTATAGTTTGCCGATCATAAATCTGATCGCTTTGGACTTTTTTGTATCTTGCATACACATAACTTTGGTCTTATATGACTTTGCTAGTTGCTGGCGTGTTTTTGTGTGTGTGTGAGAGTTGGTGTCGGCTGTGTGCATCCTAACTACATGGAGGGCAGGTGTAAGCTCATTGTGTTATGTATCTTCTCGATGCTTCATTCTGAGCAAGCAAAGTCCACACTTTATTGAAAAAATAGAGTATAAATGGTTCCCTGGGACAATTTCTATGATCCAAATGTGCATTAGTTTAGGTACAAATGATTCTATAGGAATTTAGCGACCTGGATCCTATGACCCAAATGGTTATATAGAAAAAATACCTACAAAATGGAATCCTCTATTTATGTTTTATGAAATTCCTTCGATCCAAAGAGGTCCTGAGGATTCCATTTCTATGTAGTATCAAATGTTCTACATAGAAAGTTTCGAATTCTTCGAAAATCCTGTGCTATTCCTTTAAATAAAAAAAGAAACCCCAAATCAAATGTATAAGCAGTACTACAAAGAGCGCGATCAAACATAGTAGTACTGCAAATAAGAAGGGACCACGACCATGACAGGTCAGGTGCGGTCGCTGTTGCTTCATGGCCGCGTGTGCGTGCGTCTCCTTGTAATCTTGCCCAGTTTGCGCCATCGGCGGTCTCTCTCGGAGCAGAACGTGCGTGGCCTGATTGTTGTTCGCTGCACCCAGCAATTCCGACGAGCCATAAATTGATTGATCGCCACTGCGTCTCCTCTCGCATCGACAATGACCACTCGTCTGGTCTGCTGTTATTCTTCCCTGCAGTTCACAGCAAGGCACACATAATTTCCCGTAAAAACAGATTACTTTTTTTGGAAGAGATCACATTTAGAATCTTCGGAGACGGCAGGAAAATCGTCTTTCACTTCATTGACAAGGGGCAACGAATAGAAAAATGCAGGATTTTCTCGACATTTAAATTCTTGGGAGAACGGCCAGAAAATCGTCTCTCGCTTCATTCACTCGGTGCAAAGAATTATACATGATTCTTAACACATAGAAATAGTTAAACGTTCGGTTTTCCTAACATGCTAGAGTGGATGCAGATTTTCCTATGAATTCTAGCACTAATGAAGAAAACTGCCCAGGATAAAAATTCTCCAAAAAAACCATGAAAAAATATATTATTTGAATCAACGAGGCCCTTATCCGGTGATTTCTGGAAGAAAACAATCCATCCAATCTGGGAGCTTCCATATACAATGAACACGTACCTGGATGTAGTAGGCTGTAGCATTTATAAGAACGTACATGAGGGCACCGGCCTTCCATTCCAAGCATGTGCTCTGCTGATGCTCCTGCTGCAGCTAGCAGCCTGCCACCATTTACGCCACTCCACTCATCTCTTGAAAATTCAAATCACCTCTTCAATTCAGACAGGTACCCCATATGGCACTCACTGACGCAGGCGACTTGGATGCAGAGATAGATAGATACTCTGTTTCTTGGAGGTGCCATGGATGGGCAATGCGTGCGTGGATAGCCTCGATCTCTGCTGATCTTGTTGACAATATAGCTCCATCGTCCATCGCCCATGGACGGGCGATTGAATGCGCCGCCATGCCATGCTAGCTTCACTTCGGCGCAAGCAACGTGCTGCGTACGCATGGATGCTGATGCTGATGCTGCCTGGCCATTTTCCATTAATTGATGCCAACGAACATGCCTCTCATGGCTGTCTTTGTCCTTGCTAGCTAGATCTTGGAACCAGGCCCTTAAATGGCTGGAAAAATAAGATGCACCCCCCAGTTTAATCTCCTTCCATTCAGCCGGTACAAGCTTCAACTCGATCAAGTACTTTCTTTCAATTACTGATTGCTAGTAGTAGTACTATTAACCATTATCATGGTCTCTGCAGCAACTTAATCATTCATGCATTTAGTGCGCGTCTGCATAATTAGGTCAGATTGATTTGATAATTGATTGAGATCCCGGAAGAGAGGTGAGGTGAATGCATGCATGTGGTAAGCCCATGAAGCATTTATGTCCCACTGATTCCAGAAAAAGCTGCATGAATGATGAGGATTCAGTGTTTCTGGAATGACTCTGCAAGCCCATAATAACCAATCAGGTGGTCATAAGGCTGCTCCTCAGAGAAACCAAATAGTAACACTTAAAAATAAATAGATTCCAGGCTCAAGAGCATGCATCTCCAAACTATGGTGGGCTACGAAGAGAAGAACAAAGACAAATAATAGATCCACATATTTGTGCAGACAAAAAATATTATGTAGTGACAGATAGATAATATGGCACATCTACATGTACATGTGAAACAAAATCTATTTATTCTTGGAGTATTTATATTAGCTGGGCAGGAACAAAGCAGATACACCAATGTATCGCACCGTGGATGCAACGGGTCGAGAGTTGGATGTGGATTTCAGGCGGAAGTTCAGAGCCCGGCGTTAAATTAATAAAGCCATAAACGGCAGGTATAGGGTGCTTCGTTCTCCCGAGAAATCTATCACAGAGGCAATTTTGAAGCATCTTTCTTTTGGACTGCTGATGACACTTCCTCCATGGCTCAGTGCTTAGTTGCTTGGGATAGGGTTTGCACTCCAAACAATGCAGTCGCCTATGTGTTTGAAACATGCATGCAGTTTTTTTTGCCTTATGCTGAAGTTCACCTATAAATTGTTACACCCCACTAATATGCCACGGAAAGAATGGCCACTCACCCCCTCACCACTATCCCTACAGGATGGGCCAAACACCTCTCACAAATCCAAAATTATTCATACTCAACTTTCAAGCCTCCGCATAATTTCATTGTGCAAATGTGGTAGTGGTACCTCCGCGTTTTCTGGCATGATAGAGGAATCCTCCATGAGCCATTAGTTGTTGCCTTTCTGAAACATTTTTTCCGTCACATATGCCACATTGCCTTTGTATCCCAGATTATGCAGAAAAGGATTGATCATGGGCTTCATAATCAGTGAACCATAATTGTTGCAGGCGAGCTAGCTATTGTTAAATCTTTGTTGCAGGTGATCAATTTATCTGCCATGCTGGACACAAAATATTTAATGGTTCGGATGGATCCACCTTTTTTTTTTGGAAAGATCCGGGGTCACCGGCTTCATTGATTTAGGAGAAAGCAGCGGGAAATACATGATTGATCAAGTGATCATGGTTTACAAGAACTGGGAAGATCTAACTAACCAGACTGAAGAAAGTAAGGAGTTTTATCTCGCTACATCTTCCCCGAATGGGGGCTCAAGGCATCGTGCTCCTGCAAGCCGCTAGAGCTCCAGCGTGCCCCTGATTGCTCGCTGAACATCCTCCGTCCGTGGCATTTTTCCTCTGAAGACGCATGCGTTTCTCTCTTTCCAAAGCTCCCAGGTGATCAGCAGCAACATTGTCCTGAAACCCTTTCTGCAGCTTTGAGGCGTCAGGGCGGTAAGCCGTTCCCAGTGCCTGAGAGAGCTGTGGCTCGCTTCCCGCTTCTCCTTTAGCGCTGCACAGCCAACTCTTGAAGATGCCATCTGCCAGACTGATCGAGCGAAAGGGCAGTCCCAGAAAAGGTGTGTGGAACTCTCCAAACTTCTGTTGCAGCAGGTGCAGAAATACCCATTAGACCATCCTCGACGTTGCAGATGATCATTGCATCATAGGCTGTCCTTAGGAGAAGCCAGTCGAAATCTTCACTGTGCCTGGCGCCCAAGCCTTCCAGCATGCTGCTTTAATTCCCGAGGAAGGAAACTCATTGGTTTGAAGATTGTACGCAGCTCTGGCCGAGTAAGAACCTCCTCCTCTTCCTGCGACCCAGCTGATCTTGTCCTCTTCGGAGGAAAGCACAATGCCTGCTCCTTGAATCTTCCTCCACATTTGTAAGAACTCAAGAGCAATCTCAGTGAGTTGTGTCGAGAGGGATGCACAGGCAACCTTGGTTGTGAAGGTGGATCCATCGACCGCGAGTTGTTTGCATCTGCTACCTCGGTGCAGTTGGGCAACGGAAAATCTGCGCTCTTCTGGACATGCAACTGGATCGGGTCTTCCACGCTGCACCGTGAGTTCCCAACTCTGCCTGTGCATCCCTCTCGACACAACTCACTGAACCCCATATGTCATTCATATGGGTCTCTCGGATGCTGAGCAAGGTAAATATATTCGGTTGGCTATTCCACCTCGACCGGCTCAACACAAAGACAAACCTTCACCACAAGGCAATTCTACGACACGCAGTATGACCCTGATGTGATTATACTTGCGAGGACAGACGGCATCTCTCTTTCACATGTCTGTCGGCACGAAGGTTGTGGCGTGACATCAGCATCCGGCCACAACACTGTCTGATCAGTGACCTCTGGAAATAATATAACACTCGCGCTGCCTACATCCATCACCATATTCCTCCTCCTTGTCATATGGAAAATCTGGGATGCCCCGAATGCACATGTGTTCTATGTTCAAAACTTGATTACTTCAGAAGATGTAATTAACAGCATCATATCAGACGTAACTTTGTGGTTTCATCGCCTGAAAACGCCAGAACTTAGGGATCATGCCGGTCTGTGGTGTGGCTACCTCTCCTCGCACTCTGCTTAACACTGTAACCCTGTGAAAGGTGAATATTAATTAAGGTGGGGAGCTTCCTCCTCCCGTTGGCATAAAAACATACACAGGGAGTGTTTATCTCAAGACGTTAGATCAAATCTAACTGTTTTGATGGCTTTGTACACCCAATCGACCAACACAAGGTAACTTAGCTGGTAAACATATATGATGACGGGCATCATATGGTGACTGAATTCGTCAGGATGATTTCAAACATCGTCCGAAAGAAGCAAATGTGGCAGCCATATATTAGCGAGTGGTGCAAGAAATGTTTGTAGGTCGTCGTTAGACAGTTTTCCTCCACGATGTGCTCAATAAGGTTGAATGTTTGACATTCTCGTTAATTAGTTATAGTTACTATAAAATACTCGTACTAGTACTACCACTTTAACAAAATAAACTGACAGAAGGCTGAAGTTGTCAGAAAAAAGTAAACAAAATCAGTATTTGGAGCATCTGGATCAAACAAAGTCATTGAGCAATCATCAACATTGCTACATTAGTCAAGTTATAATTCTTGAAAAGTGACCAGGCAACAGTGAGCTGGATATTACATGGGCCAACATTAAGCACACCACTAGTTCTGCCATTTTTCTTGGGTGTGAAAACTATATCTCTCTCACACTAACTTGTTCATCATTTTCACACCGGGCAACGATAGAAACTTTCAGCTCTCCATCATGATGTTCAACAGAAACAACACGTCGTGTGAGCTTGATCATGCCATCATCAGCAATAACATGCAATTTACCTCCTCCAAAAGCAAGCAAAGAAACTTCGGCATCTTCCGTATCGGAAATACGAGCGGCCATTACACCTTGCAAACCATGTGGCCATGATGATCCACCAATAAGGCGTGCACCGATTGTCGCCTCCACAGAGTTGTCAATGTGCCGGAATGTTAACTCCAGGGTGCTATGTTTGCTAGTGTAATATCTGCCATATTCACAATACATACGATTCTTCAACGGTAAGACAAGAAGACTTAGAGATCTCTATTGTCAGATTCAGTTGCACCCTTAACTTTGAGTACGATCTCGATTTTCCCTGGATCGCAAGATGTCACAATGGCACGGGTTGGGCCTGTGAGTTCTAGATATGGATGCTGCATTCAATAATCAATTAAGTAAAACACATGTTTATGTTTCACCCGCAAGGACTGTCGATGGACAGTGAACAAAAACAAATGATTACCTCCTCCGTGATGGTTTGAGGGTTACTCCTTGGGCGAGCGAAGATGATATTGCGCTTGGGATCAATGTCCAAGACGTCGCGAGCAATGACCATGCCAAACACGTCGAGCGGCCCCTCTTACCGATTCAACTTTGATAGAAAAGATCTGCAAGGCATCTCTCGCACGGGCATCGTTGAATTGGCCAGCGTCATCGGTGCAACACATCGGTGGGATAGAAGCTGCATCATCAACGCATGTACGTGCATGCAGTACAGTCAATAGTTGTATACTTGGTTGCTGTAGCGGAGTTAGAAAGAAGTGCAATTAGCTAACAAGCAGGCGACATACTGATCTCCTCGGTGTCCCATATCCTGTTGTAGGCGTAATATTCGCCGGCGCGGACGGCCTCCCGGTCAGGCTCGTGCTGGTTAGGGTCCCAATATCTCTCCAGTGATTCCTGCCTAAGGCGACGCCTGGCCGTCTCCCTCTCATATCTCCTTCCCCTCGCCGGCGGCGGATCCATGTCCATCGTCCGGTGTCTCCACAATCCACGCCTCTGGCCGTTGGGTTGGATTTGGTTTTGCTTTGGGCTAGCAATGGTGGATATATTGCAACGTACTTATGGCCTGTTAACTAGTCCAATAATTAATCCAATACGTTGCAACCATGCCTTTTTTATTTTATTATGTTATAAAGTATAATCCAGCTCTCTTTGTTACTCTTTTTTAGGTATAATAATCTAGCTCTCCTTTTTTTTGAGGTGAATCTAACTCTCCTTGTTTTTTTAGACAAACTCTCCTTGTTACTCAACGCGGATTTTTTCTGAAACTATGATGATTTTTGTAGCAAATTCCGAAACTATACGCCCTAATGCATAAAAATCGAAACTATAACCCCGTCGGCCTTCTGTTGGCCGAAGAGGGACTTTTAGGCCTACCGTTGGCCGAAGTGGGCTCTTCAGCCTTCCGTTGGCCGAAGAGTGCCTAGCTTGGCCGAAGAAGAGCACTCTTTGGCTTCATGTTGGCCGAGGAGTGTCAGGGGCATGTTGATAACTTTTTCATTTGAGGCCATCTTAATTACATTTTGTGCCCCCAACACTCCTCGGCCAACGCATGTTGATAACTTTTTCATTTGAGGCCATCTTAATTACATTTGTGCTCCTGACACTCCTAGGCCAATGGGAAGCCGAAAGAGTGCTCTTCTTCGGCCAAGCTGGGCACTCTTCGGCCAACGGGAGGCTGAAGAGTCCACTTCGGCCAACGGTAGGCCGAAAGTCCCTCTTCGGCCAACAGAAGGCCGACGGGGTTATAGTTTCGATTTTTATGCATTAGGGCGTATAGTTTCGGAATTTTCTAAAAAAATCATCATAGTTTTAAAAAAAAATCCTCAACGCGCGGGTCTCTGGGTTGGGTTTTGCTTTGGGCCAGCAACGTGGGGGATACGTACACAGATATGTACTAATATGAGCCCGTTATTAATGAGGCACCCTGATGAGGATATCGACGACCGCAAAGACTATATCTCACACTTTTTATATGCATGTTCCTGATTTGTTCTACCTTTTCTATTCCTGTTTCTTTTCCTGTTTCTTTAATGAGTTAATGTTTATTTCAAATTTGCGCAAACAAAATTTTAGCACTTCCATGAATATTTTCTAAAATGAGTGTTTTTTTTGAATTGTTGTGATCTTTTATATATATCATAAACATTTTTAAAAACTGTGCGAACAATTTTTCATATTTCATGAAGATTTTTCATAAACATCATGTATATTTGTTTATAATGTCATGATTTTTTTAATGTATGAACATTTTTATATGTGCTGAACATTTTCTTTAATGTTACGACTATTTATCGTAAACTAGACGAACATTTTCAAGGCACAACAAATATTTTCTATTACATCTATAGGAACAGCTTTTGAAATACAGATGAGCAGTTTCTAATGAATGATGCACATATTTTTTAAGACGCGGTGAACTTTTTTTAATATATGTATATGAACACTTTTGAAATATAGATGAACACAGTTTTAACACATGATGACCATTTTCGAATTAGCTTATTGACAAGTTTTCAAAGACATGATTAATACGTGACAATACACAATGCACATATTAATACACTGATTAATTTTTTAGAATAACTGTAATATACAAAAATATTAAAAACATATGTATTACAATAAAATATACTCGCTTTGTTCCTAAATATAAGTATTTTTCAGGATTTCAATAAGGACTCCATGCAAATGTATATAGACATATTTTAGAGAGTAGATTCACTCATTTTGCCCTATATGTAGTCCACATTGGAATTTCTAAAAACATTTATATTTAGGAAGGGAGGGAGTATAATGGAAAAGGCTTGCGCTAGCCGGCTATAAATGAAGGAAAAATTAGCCATGTGCACAGCCATTCGATGCGACAGGTGTGAGCTGTTTGATCTTCTTCCATTCACGCACGCTCTTGAAGCGCATTTGGTACACTGGGTCGTTTTGCGCCCGACGGCAAGACCGAACTCGTCTCGCGCCCGGTGTTGCTAGATGGATCGATGGAGGCCAGTTTTGGCCGGCCTATTGGGTCTCGGCACTGGGCCGCCCAGCGATGCGAAAGGCGGGACCTTTCCGTTCGTCTCTTTGTTGAGGTAGCGGCGGGTCTCGGGTGAGGTTGTGTCAAGGTTTTAGATTCCAGGGCGGCGGCCCCGGTGGTGGTAGTGATGGGGTTATGTACCTAGGGTAGGGTCACGGACCTGATCCAAGTAACTTACCCCAGGACATCCTTAGAAGAGGTCACCTTCCAGTCGACCAACGAGGATACACTCGACTGGCCTGAAGGACTCGACCATAAAGACTCACTCGACCACCAGGAGGTCAAGAGGCACTCTGCACTGCAACGGCCTGTAATCAAGTAGTCTTTATGATAGTAAAGGCACTTTATGTGGGGCGTTGCCAGTAACGCCCCAGACTTAACTCATCTTAAACCCTCTCCTACGTGGGCTGGCTGGGGTCCTGGCGCACTCTATATAAGCCACCCCCCTCCACAGGCAGAAGGGTGGGGCACCTTGTAATTCATACATTCATAATCCACTCGACCGCCTCCGGGCTCCGAGACGTAGGGCTGTTACTTCTTCCGAGAAGGGCCTGAACTCGTACATCCTTTGTGCTTACAACCTCTCCATAGCTAGGACCTTGCCTCTCCATACCTACCCCCCACTCTACTGTCAGGCTTAGAACCACGACAGTTGGCGCCCACCGTGGGGCGGGTGTTTTAGCGATTTTGTGGAGAAGTTGCGATTCTTCCGAGTACTTTCATCATGGTGTCTGCTGGAGTTTTGGTCGAGGGTCAAGAGATCCGTCTCGGCACTCTCACCTTCATCGCCGACGACTCCGCATGGCTCCAGGAGGCTCCACTCGACGTAGATGCGCTCCCCGTCCGCGGTGCGACGCATTTTCGCGCATGTGTCCGCGGCGTTCTGCTGCGGCAACCGTCGACCCAGTATCGGTCGGCTCCTCCGTCTTCCACCCTCCCGGTCTCCCGCCAGCGCAAGCGCTCAGGCCGGTCGAGGCTTCAGCGATGGGTGAGTCACGCGGTGGCTCGCCAGTCGACCACTACACAAGTTGCGGCAATCGAGCCCAACGAATCTCTCTACGGCTTGTTCGATCAGTCGACTGGCTCCGGAGAGACTGCATCCGAGTGCGGAAGCAGTGATCCAGCGGCGGAAATCTTGATGGTCGACGGGCCCCACAGCCCTCCTGGCTTCGCCCGCGGTGGTGGAGCAGGCGACGGCGGCGACCCTGCTCGAGGCTACGAAGAGTACCAGCCCGAGCCACTCGACTCTCTGCAAAGAGAAGAGCTTCGCCGCAGGAACGAGGATCCCCTGCGTATTCCCATCGCAGGAGAAACCCCCGAGGCTCGTGCCTTGGAGGAGGCGCGTCTGGCCAATTTGGCCGAGCGCACTCGACTGGAGAACCTTCAGCGAGCACTCGACGAGCGCGCGCGGCAACGAGTTCCCGACACCAGGCGACGTCAACTCTTCCCGCTGACTCAGGTATATCGAACCCCAATTCAGAATTTAGCAGCTGTGACCCGTATAGCAGAGTCCATTCAGCCTTCGCAGTCAGAGGCTGGCAGAGGTTTGCTGCAGATCAGGGATCTGCTCCGGGCAGCAGGAGATCAGAATTCAGCCGTGTCTCAGTCGCGCAACAGAATTCACAGTCGATCTGTCACTGTGAATACGGTTCAGTCGGCTCACAGCCCCAGATCGCCTCCGCGGCGCGAAGGGCGTGAGAATCGGCGAGATCAATATGGCGACAGACTCGACCGAGATGATAGGCGTCGAGTGCCCTATTCCCCTCCGAGGGGTGGGTCTTACGCTCCTCGGCAGCCAGATGATAGGCGTCGGTACAGTACAGGGCGTAGGGTTCCAGTTGACCCCAGAGAGCCAGGCTTTGACGCGCGATCCATTATCGTGCAAGGGTTGGTCGACCGGAACAGAGCCCATCGAGGCGCACTCGACAGAGATGTGCCCACGAGCAGTCGAGTTCATGTTTCTGGTCCTGAATGTTTCAGCAGAGCTATCAGAGCCGCAGTTATCCCCCCCAATTTCAGGTTGGCAACAGGAGTCAGCAAGTTCACTGGTGAGTCTAAGCCTGAAACTTGGCTTGAAGACTACCGAGTGGCAGTTCAGATCGGTGGTGGGAACGACGAGGTGGCCATGAAGCATTTGCCCCTCATGTTGGAAGGTTCTGCCAGGGCATGGTTGACTCAATTGCCTCCTAGCAGCATTTACACTTGGGAAGATCTGTCCCGAGTGTTCGTCAGAACGTTCGAAGGGACTTGCAAGCGACCAGCGGGATTGACAGAGTTGCAAGTCTACGTGCAGAAAACCAATGAGACTCTCAGAGAGTATATTCAGAGGTGGATCACTTTGCACCACACTGTGGAAAATGTCTCTGACCATCAGGCAGTATGCGCCTTCAAAGATGGTGTCAAGAACAGAGAACTGAGTTTGAAATTTGGTCGAACTGGTGACATGACCTTGAGTCGGATGATGGAGATTGCTACCAAGTACGCCAACGGCGAAGAAGAAGACCGACTCTGAAGCGGCAAGCACAAGCCGAGCCAGTCGGAAAAAGGAAACACCAGTCGGAAACAGAAGCGGAAGGCTGAACCGGCAGCTCCTGGAGAGGCTCTGGCCGTGACTCAAGGAAAGTTTAAGGGGAAACCAAAAGGATCCTGGAACCCCAAGAAGGTAAAGGATAAAGAAGGGAACGACGTGATGGATATGCCGTGTCATATTCACACGAAGAAAGATGAAGAGGGGAATATCATTTACCCAAAGCACACCACTCGCCAATGTCGACTCCTGATCCAGTAGTTTCAGGGAAAACAGTCTAAGGACAAGGAGAAGGAGCCGGACAAGGCCGAAGACAAAGAGGACAGTGAGGGAGGATATCCGCATATCAACTCCACTCTGATGATCTTCGCAGATGTGGAAAGCAGAAGTCGACTGAAAGTGATTAACCGAGAGGTTAACATGGTTGCCCCAGCAAAGGCAAATTATCTGAAGTGGTCTCAAACACCCATCACATTCGACCAATCTGATCACCCGACTCATATTGCCACCCCTGGGAGGCAAGCTTTGGTGGTCGATCCAGTTGTCGAAGGCACTCGACTGACAAAGGTGCTGATGGACGGTGGAAGTGGGCTGAATCTGTTATATGCAGACACGTTGAAAGGTATGGGCATTCCGATGTCCCGACTGAGCACTAGTAACATGAGCTTCCATGGAGTTATACCAGGGAAGAAGGCCGAGTCACTCGGCCAGATAGCTTTGGACGTAGTGTTTGGCGATTCAAAGCATTTTCGCAAAGAAAAGTTGACATTTGAGGTCGTGGATTTTCAAAGTGCATATCATGCCATTTTGGGGAGGCCGGCCTATGCACGGTTCATGGCTCGACCATGTTACGTGTACCTCAAATTGAAGATGCCCGGTCCCAAAGGTGTGATCACTGTCACCGGTGATAGGAAAAAGGCAGAGGAGTGCTTTCAGAAGGGCTCCAAGATTGCCGATTCCCAAGTGACAGCGGTCGAGTTCGAAGAATACAAGCAAAACGCAGATCCGAGTGACTTGCTGCGATCCAAGAAGCCCGCCACAGAGTCTGCATTCCAGTCGTCCGGTGAGACGAAGCCTGTTCACATTCACCCGACCGATCCCGAAGCAGCTCCGACCCGCATCTCCACAACACTCGACCCAAAATAGGAAGAAGCGCTCATCCAGTTCCTCCGTGAGAACTGGGACATTTTTGCATGGAAGCCCGCTGACATGCCAGGTGTTCCCAGGGGACTGGCTGAGCATCGCCTAAGAGTCGACTCGTCTGCAAAACCAGTCAAAGAGCATCTTCGGCAGTCCGCCGTCCAGAAGAGAAAGGCCATCGGTGAAGAAGTGGCTCGACTATTGGCGGCAGGATTTATCCGAGAGATATACCACTCCGAGTGGCTCGCTAATGTCGTCATGGTTCCTAAGAAGGACAAGTCGCTCCGAATGTGCATTGATTTCAAGCACATCAACCGGGCCTGCCCGAAAGATCACTTTCCTCTCCCTCGCATAGATCAAATTGTTGACTCGACCGCGGGATGCGAGAGGTTGTCTTTTTTAGATGCTTACTCCGGGTACCACCAGATCCGTCTGTACGGGCCTGATGAGGTAAAAACAGCTTTCATCACTCCATTCGGGTGCTTCTGCTATATCACCATGCCATTCGGCCTCAAGAATGCCGGAGCCACATTTATCCGAATGATTCAGAAGTGTCTACTCACCCAAATCAGTCGGAATGTGGAAGCTTATATGGATGATATTGTTGTCAAGTCACGAAAAGGTTCCGACCTGCTCGCTGACCTCGCCGAAACATTTGCCAACCTCAGAAGGTATGATATCAAGCTCAATCCATCAAAGTGCACATTTGGAGTTCCTGGTGGCAAGTTACTCGGTTTTCTCGTTTCCGAACGGGGAATCGACGCTAACCCAGAGAAGATTGGCACTATCCTCCGAATGAAACGCCCTGTGCGAGTGCACGATGTCCAGAAGCTTACTGGATGCTTGGCCGCATTAAGTCGATTCATCTCACGACTAGGTGAAAAGGCACTGCCTCTTTACCGACTGATGAAGAAGGCTGACAAGTTCGAGTGGACTCCAGAAGCTGATGCAGCGTTTGCCGAGCTAAAAGCTCTGCTCTCCACCCAGCCGGTGCTTGCTGCTCCAATCAGCAAAGAGCCTCTGTTTCTCTACATCGCAGCCACATGACAAGTCGTCAGTACTGTGCTAACGGTCGAGCGGGAAGAAGAAGGAAAAGCTCTCAAAGTTCAGCGCCCAGTGTATTATTTGTCTGAAGTCTTGACTCCATCCAAGCAGAGATATCCTCATTATCAGAAGCTTGTGTATGGAATATACATGACCACAAAGAAGATTGCTCATTATTTCTCTGACCATTCCATCACAGTCGTCAGCGACGCTCCACTATCAGAGATTTTGCACAACAGAGACGCAACTGGTCGAGTGGCCAAATGGGCGATTGAACTTCTTCCCCTTGATATCAAGTTTGAGGCAAAGAAAGCCATTAAGTCCCAGGCGATAGCAGATTTCCTCGCCGAGTGGATTGAACAACAGCAGTCGACTGAAGTTCACTCGGAGCATTGGACCATGTTTTTCGATGGCTCTAAGATGTTGAATGGTTCCGGTGCTGGGGTCGTCCTGGTTTCCCCCAGAGGAGATAAGCTTAGATATGTGCTCCAGATTCACTTTGACTCCTCCAACAATGAGGCAGAATATGAGGCCCTCCTATATGGGTTGCGCATGGCCATTTCACTCGGCGTCCGTCGCCTAATGGTCTATGGCGACTCGGATCTAGTGGTCAATCAGGTGATGAAAGAGTGGGACGTGAGAAGCCCAGCCATGACTGGATACTGCAGTGCAGTGAGGAAGCTGGAGAAGAAGTTCGAGGGGTTGGAGCTCCACCATATACCCCGACTGAAAAATCAAGCAGCTGATGATCTAGCAAAGATAGGTTCCAAGAGAGGAGCCATTCCGAGTGGTGTGTTCTTGGAGCATATACACACTCCGTCAGTCAAAGAAGATCCTTTCACCGAAGAAACTCCGCAGCCCAAGAGCGCCACAGATCCGACTGAAGTTGAAGTCCCAGCAGTGGTCGACTTGATCATGGAGGTTTTGGTGGTCATTCCCGACTGGACGATTCCGTATGTCGCATATATCTTGAGGAAAGAGCTTCCGGAGGATGAGGAAGAGGCTCAACAGATCGTCCGTCGATCTAAAGCCTTTACCGTAATCAAAGGACAATTATACAGAGAAAGCGCGACTGGAGTTGGTCAGAAGTGCATAACACCAGAAGAAGGTCGACTCATCCTCAATGATATTCACTCGGGGACCTGCGGTCATCATGCGTCCTCTCGGACCATCGTGGCCAAAGCATACCGAGCCGGATTTTACTGGCCCAAGGCGAATGAGATGGCAAAGGAGATAGTGGATAAGTGCGAGGGATGTCAGTTCTACTCGAATATGTCGCACAAGCCTGCGTCAGCTTTGAAGACCATCCCACTCGTCTGGCCTTTTGCAGTTTGGGGGCTGGACATGATCGGTCCTTTGAGAACAGGACGAAGTGGCTTCACGCATGTACTGGTGGCAGTCGACAAGTTCACCAAGTGGATCGAGGCTAAACCAATCAAGAGCCTTGACACCGGTACTGCTGTTAGCTTCATCAGGGAACTAATATTCAGATATGGAGTCCCGCACAGCATCATAACGGATAATGGGTCGAACTTTGACTCAGAGGAATTCAGAGCTTTCTGCAACTCCCAGGGCACACGAGTCGATTACGCATCAGTCGCCCATCCGCAGTCGAATGGACAAGCAGAGCGAGCTAATGGACTGATTCTCAAGGGACTGAAGCCTCGACTGATGCGTGATCTCAAACACGCGGCTGGAGCTTGGGTCGACGAACTTCCATCTGTACTCTGGGGACTGCGGACCACGCCTAATCGGTCGACCGGAAGAACTCCATTCTTCTTGGTCTATGGAGCTGAGGCAGTCTTGCCGAGTGATCTTCTCCACAATGCTCCTCGAGTTGAAATCTACAGCGAAGCAGAAGCTGAACAAGCGCGGCAGGACGCAGTCGACCTTTTAGAGGAAGAAAGGGAGATGGCTCTGATCCGGTCGACCATCTACCAACAAGATCTGCGGCGTTTCCACGCCCGAAATGTGAGAGGTCGAGCCTTCCAGGAAGGGGATTTGGTTCTCCGAGTAGATCAGCACAAACCACACAAGCTTGCTCCTTCTTGGGAAGGCCCCTTCATCGTCACCAAGGTTCTCCACAACGGGGCGTATTGTCTTTACAACGTCGAGCATAATATCGACGAGCCCCGAGCTTGGAACACGGAGCTACTCCGCCCGTTTTACACTTAAGCTTTATCACTCGGATGAGTTGCAATAAAGTACTTCTGTAGTTCATGGACCCCAAAATAATAAGTGTCATAGTTCCTCCATAATATCTGTCACTTTTTATTTTTTGTCCAATGAAATTCCCCTCAGTGGGTGACTTAGCTGCGAATCCGTTTCGCCTAAGTTTGTAAAAATCCTACCGAGTGAAGAGCAACCCTCTCACTCGGGGGCTTAGCTGCGAATCCGTTTCGCCTAAGGTATCAAATTCCTACCGAGTGGTGAACCAGACTCCCACTCGGAGGCTTAGCTGCGAATCCGTTTCGCCTAAGTTATCAAAATCCTACCGAGTGAAGAGCAACCCTCTCACTCGGGGGCTTAGCTGCAGTCCAAGCACTCGCCTAAGTTGTGAAAATCCTACCGAGTGGTAAGCCAGCCTTCCACTCGGAGGCTTAGCTGCAGCCTCGTGCTCGCCTAAGTTATAAAAATCCTACCGAGTGAAGAGCAACCCTCTCACTCGGAGGCTTAGCTGCAGTCAAGCACTCGCCTAAGTTGTAAAAATCCTACCGAGTGGTAAGCCAGCCTTCCACTCGGAGGCTTAGCTGCAGTCCAAGCACTCGCCTAAGTTGTAAAAATCCTACCGAGTGGTAAGCCAGCCTTCCACTCGGAGGCTTAGCTGCAGCCTCGTGCTCGCCTAAGTTATAAAAATCCTACCGAGTGGTAAGCCAGCCTTCCACTCGGAGGCTTAGCTGCAGCCTCGTGCTCGCCTAAGTTATAAAAATCCTACCGAGTGAAGAGCAACCCTCTCACTCGGAGGCTTAGCTGCAGTCCAAGCACTCGCCTAAGTTGTAAAAATCCTACCGAGTGGTAAGCCAGCCTTCCACTCGGAGGCTTAGCTGCAGCCTCGTGCTCGCCTAAGTTATAAAAATCCTACCGAGTGAAGAGCAACCCTCTCACTCGGAGGCTTAGCTGCAGTCCAAGCACTCGCCTAAGTTGTGAAAATCCTACCGAGTGAAGAGCAATCCTCTCACTCGGGGGCTTAGCTGCGGCCCTGTGCTCGCCTAGGTTACAAAAATCCTACCGAGTGAAGAGCAACCCTCTCACTCGGGGGCTTAGCTGCAGCCCAGTGCTCGTCTAAGTGGACTAAAGAATAAGTCGATTGCAGCACAGGCACCTTGCTTTGAACCTGCAAAAGACATTCCGAGCCGAAGGCAATCGTATTCAAGCGCCAAATTCAAGTTTGAATTGATATCTAAAGGAACCGAAAGTGCTCAGGCGTCAAGCCTGTTAAGGTTTGTCGGTTATAATTCCACTCGGCATACCGAGGCAAATTTAAAGCGTCGAGCCAGAAGAAGTTTTTTACCCCTCCTGTGGAGGGCTGGAAGGTGCAACAAATTCATCAAGGTCAATCCCGTCGGCGATCCGAGTGGCAGCTGCAAGGAAAGTTTCCATAAAGGATCTGAAGTCGTGCTTCTTGGTATTGGCCACCCGAAGGGCCGCCAGCTTCTCTTCTCGCGCATCTTTGCAGTGGACTCGGGCCAGACACAGAGCGACATCTGCACCACACCGAGCCGAGGACTTCTTCCACTCCTGCACTCGACCAGGGATCGTGTTCAAGCGGGCCATCAGCGACTCAAGGTCATTCTGAAGTGTCTCCTCAGGCCAGAGCGTCGAGTCGATGCGAGACGTGGCGGCCTTCAGCCTTGCGAGATAGTCCACGACAGCTGCAACACGAGACTCCAGTCGGAAAACATCCATGGCAACTTCGTCGTTCACCGGAGAATTGACGGGGTCAAGGATTGGCTCCAGTCGGCTAGTTTCTTCTTCAAAGTTTTGACAAAATTCTGCAAGGGTGATCGCTAAGTCAAGGGGATAGTCGAATGGAAAAAGCCACAATTGGAAATATTTGCCAAACATGGAGGTTTACCTTCAAGCATAAGAAACAGCTTCTTGGTAAGGCCACTCAGGAAGGCCTCCAGTTCAGTTTTCTTCTCAGTCAATTTGCTGACTCGGTCGGTCAGGGCAGGTTTGTCAGTTTTCAGTCGACTGACCTCCTTGTTGGCAATCCCAAGAGCAGCTTTCAGATTGGTATTGTCTTGTTCGAGCTTGGTGACTGAAGCTAACTTCTCGTCAGCAAGCTTGATCTTCTCAGCTAGCTCAAGGTCTTTCTTCTGCTGGGCCTCCTTTACCTTGCCTGCAAGTTACAGCAAGATCAGGTGCTGAAACAAGCAAGAGGAAAAGCAGTCGTCAGGGTCTCACCAAACATACCTTCGGTCTCCTCCTTTGCCTTTGTCAGCTTCTCCTGAACCAGCTTCAAGCTCAGCTCGACTTGAGTATGTTTTTGTTCCAGCTCTGAGTAGCGAGCCACAAGATCACAAGAGTTCTGCGAAGAACCAATCGACTAAATGTCAAATATAAATCACTTCCGAGTGAAAAAGGGATAAGCACACGTTTCTAAGACTACAGCCAAATACAAGCATTCGACCGTAGTCTCGGGGACTACACCCAGTGGGTGCACTCAGCGTGCCCCCACTAATCCTGTTGAAGACAAAGTCGACCAGTCGACCTCAAAAAAAAAGTGTGCGAGATGCATTCTCTAAGACTGTGATCAACTACAAGCAGTCGACCACAGTCTCGGGGACTACACCCAGTGGGTGCACTCAGCGTGCCCCCACCGGTTTGTGAAATCCAGTCGACCAGTCGACTGACAGAAAGATTGACATTATAAAGCCTAAGGCCGACTGCCAGCAGTCGACCTTAGCCTTGGGGACTACACCCAGTGGGTGCACTCAGCGTGCCCCCACCGGTTTGTGAAGTCCAGTCGACCAGTCGACTGACAGAAAGATTGACATCATAAAGCCTAAGGCCGACTGCCAGCAGTCGACCTTAGCCTTGGGGACTACACCCAGCGGGTGCACTCAGCGTGCCCCCGCTAACACGGAGTTTATTCGACACACCCAGTGGGTGACTAATATAAATTCCGGAAAAGAAAAGTTTTTGGTAGCATATCCAACAGAACAAACAGCGGTCGACTGACCTGGACATTGCTTTGGAGGGCAGAACTGGCGTCATAAGCTGCCTGGCTCGCGTCCCGGATGGTCTTCAGCTGCTCCATCATGAGTCCCGCCTGGCGTATTGCCTCCTTCGCTGCGCCAGCTTGATCCTCTGGGACGTGGTGCGTCGTAAAGAGGGAGGGCTGCTGAGCACTCGTCAGTGGATTTGCGAAGGACACCGTGTGTCGAGTGGTGTTCCCTTCCTCCACAGTCAGAATCTCAGGCGCCGTCACATCCTGAGGTACCTTACTGGCGGACACTTTCCGACTCCTCATGCGTGCCAGTGTTTCTTCCTCCTCGTCGTCGTCTGGGAGATTGATAACAGTGTTGGGTGGAGCTGCGGAGAAGGATCAGGATCAGAGATCGCGAGTCAGTCGACTACGGACGATGTTAAGAATACAGTACCTGGGTTCGAAGTTGCTGCATCCTCCATCTCGTGGTCGTCAGCCCGGGCCGAGGTCTCAGAAGTAGCAGCACTGCAACTCCAAAAGATCAGTCGACTAACTTCAGCGTCGACCAGAGACAAAGTTCACACAGAATAAGAAAATATGAACAGCACAATTACCCTGATATGGTGGGGATGGACACCTTCATCTTCGGCAAGAGTTTGATCGGCTTCGACGAGGTCGCCCTGGGCTGCTTCGGCACCTTTTCAGTCGGCGCTGGAGAGGTGGTCCTAGGGCGCTTGGTCGACTGCGTCGCAACCCCCTTGCCACGTTCAGTCGAAGGGTCGTGGGCGAGCTTCGACCGCCTTTCCGAGCGCGGTGGCACGACCTCCTCCTCCTCCTCCTCCTCGTCCTCGGCGTCGTCTTCATCACCGACATCATCATCATCGTCGTCATCGTCCTCTGCGACATCCGAGTCCCATTCCTCCTCTTCCTGGCTCTCGCCTCCGCTCGCCTCGCCCTCCTCAGTCGAAGCTTGCGCCCCATTGGGCATCGAGTACAGCTCGGTGAGGGCCTAGCAGATATCAGGACAATGATCAGTCGACCAGTCGGCAGAGTAAACAGAGTTGAATGCGACAAGAATGCAGTGGAGAGCAGGGCAAGTGTACCTTATCTGGATCGCTGTTGTGGTCGAGTGGAGGAATCCTTCTGGCTCCGCGCGGATTGTCCTTGTTTCCGGTGACGGCCGCCATCCATCTTTCCAGAGTGACATCGTCGACTGCTTCTGGATGGACTCTGGTCTCGTCTTCGGTCCCACAGTACAACCACATGCAGTGGCTCCAGAACTGGAGAGGCTGGATGCGACGCCTGAGGAAAACCTCCAAGAGGTCCATGCCTGTCACTCCCTCCCGAACCAACTGCACCACGCGCTCCATCAACATCTTCACGTCGGTTCTCTCCTCCGGAATCAGCTTCAGAGGGGAAGGCTTGTTCACTCGGTCCATGGTGAACGGAGGGAGTCCACTCGACTGCCCTGGCGTCGACTGGACCTGGCAGTAGAACCAAGTCGACTGCCAGCCTCTGACGGACTCGGGAAAGGTCATGGGCGGGAAGGTGCTCTTATTCCTCACCTGGATCCCCAGGCCCCCGCACATTTGGACGACTCGGGTTTTCTCATCACCTGGGCTCGCCTTCTTCACGGTCTGAGAGCGACATGTGAATATATGTTTGAACAAACCCCAGTGCGGTCGACAGCCCAAGAAACCCTCACACATGGACACGAATGCAGCAAGATAGGCAATGGAGTTTGGGGTAAAGTGGTGAAGCTGAGCTCCAAAGAAATTCAAGAAGCCACGGAAGAAAATACTTGGCGGCAAGGAAAACCCACGATCAACATGAGTGGCCAAAAGCACACACTCACCCTCTTCTGGCTGTGGCTGCCACTCCTCCCCCGGCAACCTCGCAGCTCCGTGAGGGATCAAGCCCTCGTTGGCCATGTCGAGGAGGTCCTTCTCTGTGATGGTCGACTGGATCCAGTCTCCTTGGACCCAGCCCTTCGGCAAGCGGGATCTGGACGAGGACCCTCCGCGGCTGGTGGATCTCCCCTTCGCCTTCTCCGACGCCGACGCCTTCTTTGCACGCTCCAGCGCCGCCGTCTTCTCCTTGGCCATGGTCGCCGGCGAGATGCGCGAAGGGAAGTGGTGCGGGGGCGAGAGCGAGCACGCTGAGCAGGGAGGAAGGAAGCAGAGAGAGGGGGAGAATGCTAAGGCGCAACGCAGAAATCCTCGCCGGGCACATTTATAAGGTCCCTTCCGAGTGGATGGCAGGTGGGCCCGGCCGATCTAATCATATCTGGAACAGTTATGCAGACGGGATACGTGGCGAAAAAGGCGACGCGGAGATCGAGGCGTCCATGCCCCGTCCCATCCGAACGCCGCGGTCCGCCCCGAAATTTCGCATCCCGCGGAATCCGCGAGCAACAAATCAGTCTGTCAGGCGCGGTGTTTCCGGCGATCCGTCGCTCGGAGATCATCGAAGCCTGAAAGGTCACTCGACGCAAAAACAGAATGGATCAAGTCGACTGAAGGCAAGTTGTTCCTTGTCGACAAAGGGATTCTTTGGTCCAGAACAGCGCACAACCGGAGCACAAAGATTAATCGGAAACGACATCAACTCCTTCTTCACTCGAAGCCTCAATCCATTCGGGGGCTAATGATGGGGTTATGTACCTAGGGTAGGGTCACGGACCTGATCCAAGTAACTTACCCCAGGACATCCTTAGAAGAGGTCACCTTCCAGTCGACCAACGAGGATACACTCGACTGGCCTGAAGGACTCGACCACAAAGACTCACTCGACCACCAGGAGGTCAAGAGGCACTCTGCACTGCAACGGCCTGTAATCAAGTAGTCTTTATGATAGTAAAGGCACTTTATGTGGGGCGTTGCCAGTAACGCCCCAGACTTAACTCATCTTAAACCCTCTCCTACGTGGGCTGGCTGGGGTCCTGGCGCACTCTATATAAGCCACCCCCCTCCACAGGCAGAAGGGTGGGGCACCTTGTAATTCATACATTCATAATCCACTCGACCGCCTCCGGGCTCCAAGACGTAGGGCTGTTACTTCTTCCGAGAAGGGCCTGAACTCGTACATCCTTTGTGCTTACAACCTCTCCATAGCTAGGACCTTGCCTCTCCATACCTACCCCCCACTCTACTGTCAGGCTTAGAACCACGACAGGTAGCGCAGTGCTCATGGACAGAGTCCGTGGCTCGGTGCTGCCTGGTGGCCATGACCATGACCATGTGGGCGGAGTGGTAGCCGAGGTGTGGCGTTCGGTGGCGGTGATAGTTAGCCGGGGTGAAAACCTGTTCTATATTCGGACGGACCGGCGGCGACGAAGCCCGTTCCCTTCTTGAAGGCGTCGTCGCGGCTCTCATTGCCCATCGTGTTGCGCCAGGGGAAACTCTGATCCTTACATCGTGCGGTGACGGCGCTTCGGTGTCGTAATCTTCCTGAAGGCGCCGCTTTGGAGCTCATGGTTCGTCGTATGTTTCTTCATCTCTTTGCGGTAGTGTGCTGACGGTTGAAGTTCCCGGTTACTCTTGTAGTGCTATGATTAGTGTTGCTGCACTCAGCGTCTATGCATTCTGCCTTGCGTGCATGCATATGTTGTGGTTGTGAAGACGTGTGTTTATATCAAATTGTTGATGATCATTATTTTATTATATAAAATGAGGCGAAAGCCTTTTTCAATAATAGATTCGTACACATAGAACCGCGCCTCCGCCACCGTGGATGGTCGATCGTCGATAAGGCCGCACATCGTGATGATATAGACTCCAGGTCGGTAAGTGTACAAGGAAGGCAACCGTACGTGTTACTATAGGATTGCGTACGTGCCAACTTCAGCCACGGCGATGTAAGGTATGGTAGAGTCCTTTGGCCAGATTGCATCCAATCCCGTTTATATTAGAACTCTGCTCCGGTGCTCCCCCTAACCTAATTTTCACAGAGTATTTTTGTCCTTGTGAGTTTATTTTTTTCCTGGCCCGCCGTAGCCCATATTCAAGCCCTGTTTAACCCTGTATAACCCAGACCGTATACGTACAGTACCCTGGTCAAAAAAAAAATCACACGACCCCACGCCCATATAAGACTTGCTGAATCCAATCATTGACGCAGCTCCATCAATCTCGCGAGCATTGACGCAGTTCCATAAGTCACGTAGTAGATCTCCCAGCGGCGGCTATCTCGTCGCCGGTGATCTTGCCGGACAGCGGAGCGCGGCAACTTCGTGAATCTCTAACGAGCGCGCACAGGTACCGCATCCCGCGTCCCCCCTCTAGTCTCGCTCGCGGCAACATCGAACGAACTGCCGCCGCCAGTGGTAGTGGTTAACCTAGCGGGGCGGGTAACCTAGCTACCCGGCGATGCAGGCAATCTTGGATCTTGTTCCGGTAGTGCTGCTCCTCATGATCTGGGTTTCTTCAGTCTACGGTTCACATAGTGTCGGTTGCCGTCGGCTGTGCGTACCGCCACTATCGTTATTTGATGTGGCGGCTAACCTAGGTATCCGGCGGCAAAGGTAATCACATACCTAGCTAGGTTTTGAGAGTGCTGTGGCCATCTTCCTTACTAGGTTTGGCAGATATGAACGGCCTCGGTTGGGGTTGTTTACATAACATCCGTGATCGTGTGCTATGTGTTGTATATTTCATCATTGATAATGTTTGCACATGTGATGATACATATTATTTGTTGTAGGAAATGGCAGATGAGGAGTTAACTGATATCATGGTAGACATGGAGTTTGGAGAACTGATGAAAGACTGGATAGAAGATTGGTCAGATGATGAAAATTCAGATCGTGGGGATCGGTCGGAGAATGGGAACGAATGGGACGATCTTAATGTGAGTGGCATTGTCATGTTGTAATTTTTTGGTGGCATCCGACAACATTAAATCTTTGTGTTGAAAATTTATAGATCGATGAGGTTGATGATGATCGGGAAAACAACTCAGAGCTGTCGAATGAAGATTATATTAGTCAGGTACGGAAGTGAATTTTTTTTGTTGGCATGCAAATTGAATTTCTTCTGGAATATTATATGATAAGTAATTATGTATTTGTGTTGTATTTTTCAGATCATTTCTGAATGTCATAATGCGTACGACTATTATGGTGAATCCGACACGGAGACAGGCCTTAACGACGAATCATTAAATGCACCTGTTTCTGGGGAGCGCAGTCGTCGGTCATCATGAGTGAGGTATGTGTGTAATCAATATTCTATGGAAGTAATGTTAAACCATAGAAAACCGTTTTCATGGCTGTGGTTTGATTGTGTAGGTGACATAAGATGATGGGGCAAAGAATGTTCAAGATACCGCCAGTGCAGATGATAAGAGGGATATGTTCATGCAGATAATGGAAATGACTTTTGTGTCTCACAATGCTGCGTATGATTTCTACAACAGCTATGCTAAAGATAATGGTTTCAACATTAGAAAGAATAAGGACAGGTATAGCAAAACCAAGTGACATCATATGCGTTATATGCGGTTTGTTTGTTCCAGACAAAGAAAACGTGACAACAAGTTGCTAACCGAGGAAGGACACAGCCGTAGGCTTAGAGCCAAGACATGCTGCTTTTGCGAAGCGCACCTGACCGTCAAGCTTGACCAAAAGCGTGGGGTTTGGTATGTTGAAAGTTTTGAGGACAAGCATAGCCATATGTTGGCAGGACCGGACGAGGTACCTTTTCTTTGGTCCAACAGAAAAATCAAAGAGTACCACAAGCATGAGATAATGTCCATGGGAGCTACAGGGATTAGAATTCACGACATGATGGATTCCTTCATCAGCAAACATGTATGGTATGACGGTGTTGGTTTTACCAGGCGTGAAATATACAACCTTTGCGCCAGGGAGAAGAGGAAGCTGCTTTCAAAAGGTGATGCTGCCACAGCCATAGGCATCATGGCCAGTAGGAAACAGAGGGATCCTAGCTTCTTTTTTGAGTACATGCTAGATAAGAAAGGAAATTTGAATATGATGTTCTGGTGCGACTCCCAGTCTCGTCATGACTATGAGGACTTCAGCGACGTGCTTGTATTTGACAGCACATACAAGATGAACCGCTATGGTATGCTATTCATACCTTCTGTTGGTCTTAACAATCACCGGAGGACCACTGTTTTTGGTTGTGCCATAGTTTCAGACGAGATCGAAGAGACATACGTGTGGCTACTGCAGACTTTTTTGAGGTCCATGTGTCAAAAGATGCCGAAGAGTGTAATCACGACCGCCAACACTGCGATGATCAAGGCAATTCGCGAAGTTTTGGCAGACGTGTGGCACCGTATATGTACGTGGCATATAGAAACAAATATGAAGATTCACCTCAGTCACAAGTCCTTGAAGGAGTTCCGAACTCTTCTGTACTACAGCACGCCCACGACCACGTTTGGGGAGAGATGGCACGCATTTTCCAAAAGATGGCAGTCAGAAAAAACTGTAACATGGTTGAGAGGGATGTATAAGAAGAGGATACTGTGGGCCGCCACTTATCTAGCAGAGGGGTTTTGGCTTGGCATGAAAAGCAACCAGTGGAGTGAAAGCCTGAACTCATGCCTTCACCTCCACCTAGACGGTGAAATGACCCTGGTGGATATGATTTTGCACTATGAGAACGCCATTGTACGTATCCGTGAAAACGAGGCGCGAGATGACTGCACGGCCTCACAGAGGTTACCGGTGCCTGTTACTAGCTCGAGGGAACTTGATGTAGCTTCTTCTCACGTCTTCACTCCAGCAAACTTCTATATGTTGCAAGATGATCTTAGAGAAATTGGCGGCAGGGAGATTGTAGAAATTAAGCTCGGAGACGGATCACAGTAGTACATCGTGGCCTGGAAGAATAACCGGAAGCACCATTTTTGGGTGGAGTATACACCAGTAAATTCCGCAGAAACTATAAGGTGCAGCTGCAGAAGAATGATTCGAAAGGGTCTACCTTGCAAGCACATATTCCATGTACTGAAGCACTTGAACATATCTGGAATACCAAAGTGTTTAGTTCTTGTTCGGTTCACGAAAGAAGCAAGATTGGGATTGCTGATAACCACAAGTATAGGGGATCGCAACAGCTTTCGAGGGTAGAGTATTCAACCCAAATTTATTGATTCGACACAAGGGAAGCCAAAGAATATTCTCAAGTATTAGCAGCTGAGTTATCAATTCAACCACACCTGGAAACTTAGTATCTGCAGCAAAGTGTTTAGTAGCAAAGTAATATGATAGTGGTGGTAGCGGCAACAAAAGTAAAGACAGCAAAAGTAATGTTTTTGGTATTTTCTATTGATTGTAACAGTAGCAGCGGTAAAGTAAATAAGCGAGAATCAGTATATGGAAAACTCGTAGGCACCGGATCAGTGATGGATAATTACGCCGGATGCGGTTCATCATGTAACAGTCATAACATAGGGTGACACAGAACTAGCTCCAATTCATCAATGTAATGTAGGCATGTATTCCGTAAATAGTCATACGTGCTTATGGAAATGAACTTGCATGACATTTTTTGTCCTACCCTCCCGTGACAGCGGGGTCCTATTGGAAACTAAGGGATATTAAGGCCTCCTTTTAATAGAGAACCGGAACAAAGCATTAGCACATAGTGAATACATGAACTCCTCAAACTATGGTCATCACCGGGAGTGGTCCCGATTATGGTCACTTCGGAGTTGCCGGATCATAACACATAGTAGGTGACTATAGACTTGCAAGATAGGATCAAGAACTCACATATATTCGTGAAAACATAATAGGTTCAGATCTGAAATCATGGCACTCGGGCCCTAGTGACAAGAATTAAGCATAGCAAAGTCATAGCAACATCAATCTTAGAACATAATGGATACTAGGGATCAAACCCTAACAAAACTAACTCGATTACATGATAAATCTCATCCAACCCATCACCGTCCAGCAAGCCTACGATGGAATTACTCACGCACGGCGGTGAGCATCATGAAATTGGTGATGGAGGATGGTTGATGATGACGACGGCGACAAATCCCCCCTCCGGAGCCCAGAGCGGACTCCAGATCAGCCCTCCCGAGAGGTTTTAGGGCTTGGCGGCGGCTCCGTATCGTAAAACGCGATGATTTCTTCTCTCTGATTTTTTTTCTCATCGAAAATCAATATATGGAGGTGGAGTTGGAGTCGGAGACGCAACATGGGGCCCACGAGGTAGGGGCGCGCCCTAGGGGGGGGGGCGCCCCCACCCTCGTGAGAAGGGTGTGGCCCCCTGGTCTTCATCTTTGGTGAGGATTTTTTATTGTTTTTTTCTAAGATGTTCCGTGGAATTTCAGGTCATTCCGAGAATATTTATTTTCTGCACATAAAGCAACACCATGGTAATTCTGCTGAAAACAGCGCCAATCCAGGTTAGTTCCATTCAAATCATACAAGTTAGAGTCCAAAACAAGGGTAAAAGTGTTTGGAAAAGTAGATACGATGGAGACGTATCAACTCCCCCAAGCTTAAACCCTTGCTTGTCCTCAAGCAATTCAGTTGACAAACTGAAAGAAAGAAAGAAAAAACTTTTACAAACTCTATTTGCTCTTGTTGTTGTAACTATGTCAAGCCAGCATTCAAGTTTTCAGCATAGATCATAACTAACCACATTTGCAATAATTCTCAGGTCTCACAATTATTCGTATCAATAGCATAATCAACTAGCAAGTCATAATAATAAATCTCGGATGACAACACTTTCTCAAAACAATCATAATATGATATAACAAGATGGTATCTCACTAGCCCTTTCTGAGACCGCAAAACATAAATGCAGAGCACCTTTAAAGATCAAGGACTGACTAGACATTGTAATTCATGGTAAAAGAGATCCAACCATAGTCATACCCAATATAAATTAACAGTGATGAATGCAAATGACGGTTGTGCTCTCTAGCTAGTGCTTTTTAATAAGACGGTGATGACTCAACATAAAAGTAAATGGATAGGCCCTTCGCAGAGGGAAGCAGGGATTTGTAGAGGTGCCAGAGCTCAGTTTTGAAATAGAGATAAATTGTATTTTGAGCAACATATTTTCATTGTCAACGTAACAACTAAGAGATGGCGATATCTTCCATGCTAAACACATTATAGGCGGTTCCCAAACAGAATGGTAAAGTTTATACTCCCCTCCACCAACAAGCATCAATCCATGGCTTGCTCGAAACAACAAGTGCCTCCAATATACATCAGGTCCCAGGGGGAGTTTTGTTTGCAATTAATTTTGATTTAGTTTGCATAAAGCATGGGACTGGGCATCCCGGTGACCAGCCATTTTCTCGTGAGTGAGGAGCGGAGTCCACTCCTCTTGAGAATAACCCGCCTAACACGGAAGATAAGGACAGCCTTTGTTGATACATGAGCTATTTGAGCATACAAAACAGAATGTTTATTTGAAGGTTTAGAGTTTGGCACATACAAATTTACTTGGAACGGCAGGTAGATACCACATATAGGAAGGTATGGTGGACTCATCTAGAATAACTTTGGGGTTTAAGGGATTGAATGCACAAGCAGTATTCCCGCTTAGTATAGGTGAAGGCTAGCAAAAGACTGGGAAGAGACCAACTAGAGAGCGACAACAACCATGTACATGCATTAAAATTAATAAACATTGGATGCAAGCATGAGTGGGATATAATCCACCATGAACATAAATATCGTGAAGGCTATGTTGATTTTGTTTCAACTACTTGCGTGAACATGTGCCAAGTCAAGTCACTTAAATCATTCAAAAGAGGATACCACCCCATCATATCACATCATAATCATCTCAATAGCATGTCGGCATACAAGGTAAATCATTATAACTCATAGCTAATCAAGCATGGCACAAGCAACTCTGATCTCTAATTGTTATTGCAAACATGTTTATTCATAATAAGCTGAATCAAGAACGACGGGCTCATCATATTTACAAAAACAAAATAGGTCGAGTTCATACCAACTTTTCTCATCTCAGTCAGTCCATCATATATCATCATAATTGCCTTTCACTTGCACGACCGAACGGTGTGAATAATAATAATAGTGCACGTGCATTGGACTAAGCTGGAATCTGCGAGCATTCAATAAAAAAGAGAAGACAAGGCAATATGGGCTCTGGGTTAAATCAACAATAATGCATATAAGAGCCACTTCAACAATTTAATTATGGTCTTCTCCTACTGACCCCCAAAGAAAAGAAAAGAAATAAAACTATTTACATGGGAAAGCTCCCAGCAAGCAAAAGAAGAACGGGAAATATTTTTGGGTTTTCTTTTTAATTATTACTACTATAGCAGAAAAACAAACTACTACTAATTTTTTTGGTTTTTCTTAAGGTTTAACAAACACACAAGAAGAAAGCAGGAAAAAGAAAATAAACTAGCATGGATATTACAGTGAAAAAATATGAGCACCGACATCTAGCAATGAGTGCGTTGAACATAAATGTAATGTCGGTAAGAAATACGTACTCCCCCAAGCTTAGGCTTTTGGCCTAAGTTGGTCTATGGCCACGGCTGACCTGGCGGATATCCATAATAATAGTTGTTGGGGTCGTACTGTGACGAGGAAGGACAGTTGGGATCATACTGATGTGCAGCGGTTATCGCCTGCTGAGCTGCAGCGTGGAGTTGGGCTGCCTCCGCTCTCCTCTCGTACTCTTCTGCCTCCTCTCTGGTAATAACATATCTTCCTTTTGTCTGTGAATCAAAGAAGGCAGGAGCAGGGAGAGTAATACGGAAAACACGTCGTTTATCAAAAATTAAGCGATATAAGAGAGGTGATTCAGGCCTCTCGACAAACTGGTGCGAAGCCATAGAGTTGTAATCTAAATATGCAGGAGGCAACTCCATATCGCCCTCACGAATGTCTATTTCAAGAAAATGAGCTAAGCGGGTTGCATAAATTCCTCCAAAGAAATTTCCATTATGTCTATTATGATGCAAACTACGAGCTACAATGGCTCCCAAATGATAAGATTGGTCTCCTAACATAGCACTCCTAAGAATGCTAAGATCAGGCACACACATGTGACATGCTTCATCCTTAGCATTTATGCATCTACCGATGAAGAGAGCAAAATAATGTATAGCAGGAAAGTGAATGCTCCCTATGGTAGCCTGCGTTATGTCTCTGGATTCCCCCACAGTTATACTAGAAAGAAAGTTTCTAAATTCAGATTTAGGGGGATCCCTAATACTGCCCCATGATGGGAGTTTGCATGCAAGAGTGAAATCCTCTAGGTCCATGGTATAAGATTTGTCATAAAGATCAAACATGACTTAAGGAGAATTACGCGAAGATGAATACTCAAACCTCCTCACAAATGAACTTGTGAGATCATGATACTGGGGGCATTTGTTAGCCTCAAAATCCTCAAGACCGGCATTGCGCAAATATGCTTTGAATTCTTCTTTAATTCCCGCACGGTCCATAAAATTTTCCGACGACCATTCGCAAGGCCGTACTGGAGCGTCTCTTGGTGGATCCTCGTCAGCATCGCGCATAGCAATCCCGGGTCCTTGCTTATTAGAGGAACCACCTTGGAACATCTTCCTAAACATATTGTTTTTCTCTGAAAAATTCTGAAATTTTTAGTAACTTCAATATAAAAGTGAACCAAACTCAAGAAAACTGATAGCAACTACTCCTACGAGTGCCTAGAGCCTATATCAAGCATTAGAACTACTTGGAACCATATAAATTTGACATGCAAGCTCAAGAACATGGTCACCTATGCAGCACAAATTTGCAAAGAATAAAGCACTAGAACAAAAACTAATTGGACCAATGGAGGAGTCACATACCAAGGAACAATCTCCCCAAGCAGTTTTGCGAGAGGTGCTTTGAGAAAGGAGATCGAAAATCGCAGCAAAAGTGGCTGGAACTCGTGCTTGAGTTGGTTTTTCGGGTTTGTAAGAGATAGAGGAAGAAGATGGGTGCTGGGATAAGTGGAGGAGGGCCACCGTGGGCCCACAAGGCAGGGGGCGCGCCCTATAGGGGGGGGGACCACCCTCGTGGCCAGGTGGCAGCTCCTCCCGCGGTATTTTTTGCACAGTAAATCCTCAATTATTCCCGAAAAAATCATATTAAATTGGCATGGCATTCTGAGGACTTTTATTTTCGGGATATTTTTATATTGCACAGATAAGTCAGGAAATAGATAGAAAATACTAATTTTACTTTATTTAATCTAAATAACAGAAAATATAGAGAGGGTACAGAAGTTTTGTGCATCTAGTTTCATCCATCTCATGCTCATCAAAAAGAATCCACTAACAAGGTTGATCAAGTCTTGTTAACAAACTCATTCCAATAATACATGAAACCGGCGAAATTTCGAATAACACTAAGTTACCTCAACGGGGATATGCACATCCCCAATAATAAGAATATCATATTTCTTCTTGATAGTAGGAAGAGGAAATTCAAAACCTCCAAATATAATCGATGGAATTTTTCCAATAGAGTTGATACTATGAACTTGAGGTTGTTTCCTCGGAAAGTGTACCGTATGCTCATTACCATTAACATGAAAAGTGACATTGCCTTTGTTGCCATCAATAACAGCCCATGCAGTATTAAGAAAAAGTCTTCCAAGAATAATAGACATACTATCATCCTCGGGAATATCAAGAATAACAAAGTCCGTTAAAATCGTAACGTTTGCAACCACAACAGGCACATCCTCACAAATACCGACAGGTACATCAGTTGATTTATCAGCCATTTGCAAAGATATTTCAGTAGGTGTCAGCTTATTCAAGTCAAGTCTACAATATAAAGGGAGAGGCATAACACTAACACCGGCTCCAAGATCACATAAAGCAGTTTTAATATAATTTCTTTTAATGGAGCAAGGTATAGTAGGTACTCCGGGGTCTCCAAGTTTCTTTGGTATTCCACCCTTAAAAGTATAATTAGCAAGCATGGTGGAAATCTCAGCTTCCGATATCTTTCTTTTATTAGTAATGATATCCTTCATATATTTACCATAAGGGTTTGTTTTGAGCACATCAGTTAATCTCATACGCAAAAAGATAGGCCTAATCATTTCAGCAAAGCGCTCAAAATCCTCATCATCCTTTTTCTTGGATGGTTTCAGAGGAAAAGGCACGGGTTTCTGAACCCAAGGTTCGCTTTCTTGACCATGTTTCCTAGCAACAAAGTCTCTTTTATCATAACATTGATTCTTTGATTGTGGGTTATCAAGATCAACAACAGGTTCAATTTCTACATCATTATCATTACTAGGTTGAGCATCATCATGAACATCATCATTAATATTTTTATTAGGTTCATGTTCATATCCAGATTGTGTTTCAGCATCAGACATAGATATATCATTTGGATTATCAGGTGGTTCAGCAATAGGTTCACTAGAAGTTTGCACAGTTCTATCATTTTTCTTCTTCTTCTTTTTAGAAGAACTAGGAACATCAATATTATTTCTTTGAGAATCTTGCTCGATTCTCTTAGGGTGGCCTTCTGGATACAAAGGTTCCTGAGTCATTCTACCAGTTCTAGTAGCCACTCTAACAACATAGTCATTTTTCTTACTATTCATTTCATTAAGCACTTCTTTTTGAGCCTTAAGTACTTGTTCTACTTGAGTGGTAACCATAGAAGCATGTTTGCTAACAAGTTTAAGTTCACCTTTAAGATTAGCCATATATTCACCCAAGCATCTAATCATATAAGTATTTTCTTTTAATTGTCTACCAAAATAAGCATTGAAGTCGTCTTGCTTATACATAAAGTTATCGAACTCATCCAAGCATTGACTAGCAATTTTAGTAGGAGGGACTTCAGCTTTATCATATCTATAGAGAGAATTTACCTTTACTACCTATGTCGGGATATCGGGATTAGGAGGTTCTTCAGTAAATAAAGAATTAAGATCATATGTTTCTTCAACATGCTGTATATTAAGACCATGTATTTCTTCAATAGGAGGTAAATTCTTAACGTCCTCAGCTTTAATACCTTTTTCTTTTATAGATTTCTTTGCCTCTTGCATATCTTCGGGACTGAGAAATAGAACACCTCTCTTCTTCGGAGTTGGTTTAGGAATAGGCTCAGTAATTGGAGCAGGAGATGGCTCAGGAGGTGCCCAATTATTTTCATTTGTCAACATATTATTCAATAGAATTTCAGCTTCATCCTGTGTTCTTTCCCTGAAAAGAGAACCAGCACAACTATCCAGGTAATCTCTGGAAGCATCGGTTAGTCCATTATAAAAGATATCAAGTATTTCAGGTTTCTTAAGAGGATGATCAGGCAAAGCATTAAGTAACTTGAGAAGCCTCCCCCAAGCTTGTGGGAGACTCTCTTCTTCAATTTGCACAAAGTTGTATATTTCCCTCAAAACAGCTTGTTTCTTATGAGAAGTGAAATATTTAGCAGAGAAGTAATAAATCATATCCTCGGGACTAAGCACACAACCAGGATCAAGATAATTAAACCATATCTTAGCATCACCCTTTAATGAGAATGGAAATATTTTGAGTATATAAAAGTAACGCGATCTCTCATCATTAGTGAACAGGGCAGCTATATCATTTAACTTAGTAAGATGTGCCACAACAGTTTCAGATTCATAGCCATAAAACGGATCAGATTCAACTAAAGTAATTATATCAGGATCAACAGAGAATTCATAATCCTTATCAGGAACACATATAGGTGAAGTAGCAAAAGCAGGGTCGGGTCTCATTTTATCTCTAAGTGATTCTTTGTTCCATTTAATTAAAAACCTCTTAATCTCATATCTATCTTTACAAGCAAAAATAGCGGCAGAAGATTCCGTATCAAAAAGATAGCCCTCAGGAACAACAAGCATATTTTCATCATCACTATCATCATCGTATTCAGATTCAATAATTTCTTTTTCTCTAGCCCTAGCAATTTGTTCATCAAGAAATTCACGAAGGGGCACAGTAGTATCAGGCATAGAAGCAGTTTCATCATAAGTATCATGCATAGCAGAGGTGGCATCATCAATAACATGCGACATATCAGAACGAATAGCAGAAGAAGATGTAGGTGTCGCAAACTTACTCATAACAGAAGGTGAATCAAGTGCAGAGCTAGATGGCTGTTCCTTACCTCCCCTCGTAGTTGAGGGATAGATCTTGGTTTTTGGATATCTCAAGTTCTTCATAGTGTCCAGCAGATATAAATCCCAAGTGATTCAAAGAATAGAGCTATGCTCCCCGGCAACGGCGCCAGAAATTAGTCTTGATAACCCACAAGTATAGGGGATCGCAACAGCTTTCGAGGGTAGAGTATTCAACCCAAATTTTATGATTCGACACAAGGGGAGCCAAAGAATATTCTCAAGTATTAGCAGCTGAGTTGTCAATTCAACCACACCTGGAAACTTAGTATCTGCAGCAAAGTGTTTAGTAGCAAAGTAATATGATAGTGGTGGTAGCGCAACAAAAGTAAAGACAACAAAAGTAATGTTTTTGGTATTTTGTAGTGATTGTAACAGTAGCAGCGGTAAAGTAAATAAGCGAGAACCAATATATGGAAAACTCGTAGGCACCGGATCAGTGATGGATAATTACGCCGGATGCGGGTCATCATGTAACAGTCATAACATAGGGTGACACAGAACTAGCTCCAATTCATCAATGTAATGTAGGCATGTATTCCGTAAATAGTCATACGTGCTTATGGAAAAGAACTTGCATGACATCTTTTGTCATACCCTCCCGTGGCAGCGGGGTCCTATTGGAAACTAAGGGATATTAAGGCCTCCTTTTAATAGAGAACCGGAACAAAGCATTAGCACATAGTGAATACATGAACTCCTCAAACTACGGTCATCACCGGGAGTGGTCCCGATTATTGTCACTTCGGGGTTGCCAGATCATAACACATAGTAGGTGACTATAGACTTGCAAGATAGGATCAAGAAATCACATATATTCGTGAAAACATAATAGGTTCAGATCTGAAATCATGGCACTCGGGCCCTAGTGACAAGCATTAAGCATAGCAAAGTCATAGCAACATCAATCTCAGAACATAATGGATACTAGGGATCAAACCCTAACAAAACTAACTCGATTACATGATAAATCTCATCCAACCCATCACCGTCCAGCAAGCCTACGATGGAATTACTCACGCACGGCGGTGAGCATCATGAAATTGGTGATGGAGGATGGCTGATGATGACGACGGCGACGAATCCCCCTCTCCGGAGCCTAGAACGGACTCCAGATCAGCCCTCCCGAGAGGTTTTAGGGCTTGGCGGCGGCTCCGTATCATAAAACGTGATGATTTCTTCTCTCTGATTTTTTTCTCATCGGAACTCAATATATGGAGGTGGAGTTGGATTCGGAGACGGAATAGGGGGCCCACGAGGTAGGGGGGCGCGCCCTGGGGGGGGGGGGCGCCCCCCACCCTTGTGAGAAGGGTGTGGGCCCCCTGGTCTTCATCTTTGGCGAGGATTTTTTATTGTTTTTTCTAAGATGTTCCTTGGAGTTTCAGGTCATTCCGAGAATATTTGTTTTCTGCACATAAAACAACACCATGGTAATTCTGCTGAAAATAGCGTCAGTCTAGGTTAGTTCCATTCAAATCATATAAGTTAGAGTCCAAAACAAGGGCAAAAGTGTTTGGAAATGTAGATACGACAGAGACGTATCAATTGCCCGCGAGGCGGACAAGCGATCTGTTGGGATTTGGTTGGACCGGGGCAGGGGAAAGAGTGAAATATAGCCAGGTCCGTGTGTTAGCATCAGAAGCTATGCATGCGGCATGCAAACACCATGCTTTGTGGGATCAGTTACAGGAGAGTTTGAAGGCTGTGATAGCTACGAGTCATGAGTATGATCTGTTACAGGAAAATTTGATCAAGCAAACAAATGACCTCAGTAAGTGTGCAGTTGAATATGTGGACGATGGTGAAGGAAACATGATTGTAGTTAAAGATCCTATGAATGTGTCAAGCAAAGGTGCAACAAAGGTAGATGAGAGCCGCCCGTTCTCAAAAAATGGTAGACCACTCTCTTTTGATGAGTTGAAAACCCGGTGCGGCGCTTGCAAATTGCTAGGACACACTAGACGTAGCAAGAAATGCAAACTAAATCAGAAGTAAGTGTTTGTATGCATTGTAGATTTTTTATCATTCATTAACTTATCTTGTCTTTTATCATGTGTAGAAAAGTGGAGAAGGAAGAAGAGTAGAACACCGAAAATGCATAGGAGCTCTCGGGTGCTACGCCCACTATATTCAAAAATAATGTAGTAATTCAAAAAAAGTCAAAAAAATCCTGGAACTTTTTATGGAATCAAACATGACCAAGTATTGCACTCATATAAAAAGATTGAATAGGAAATGACTTTTATTGTATCCGGGGTCAAAGATTTCCCCCGAAAATGCTAGATACAAGTACTATTCATGCTATATTGTCGTCATAATTTTTTTCCCTGAAGTCAACGAGAATTATTCCTTGGCCGAACTTTTTATATGAGTACAATACCTAGTCATATTTGGTTCAATAATATATCCAGTTTTTTTTGACTTTTTTTGAATTATTAAATTATTTTTGGATATAGGGGGTGGAGCACCCGAGTGCTCCTAATCCGCTTCCAGTAGAACACTTGCTTCAATTATTTACTGTGTTATGACCGGGGCGGGAGGTAGAATGAATATTGTACATTTCCCCTCCCCACGTCCTAACTGCCATTAAATAAGTAACTGTACCACTCTCCTACCCACCACGCACTCACCCACCTACCACGCGCGCCGGTTCGAACCCCCCTCTTATCCCCACCTACAGTAGATCGAGATACCCTCGCCGGCGAACGCTGCAGCCGCCTCCTTGGAGAGAAGCATCGGCTGTCAGCAAGCGATGGTGAAGCTAGTCGGCGATGACGAGGCGTGGCGTGTGCAGTTGATTGAGATGTGCGGCTGGTTCCCCAGCACGGAGATGTTGGTCAACCACGCGCGTGGCCTCGTCAAGGTCCTCACCGATGCCGAGAAGAAGCGCGCCTTCCCCTACGGCCGCGACGTCCCGCCGGCTGTCCTCCTCGTCTGGGTAATGCGAGAGGCCACGCTGAGCGACTCCCCTGTTCAGCGCGTAAGGTGGTGGATGTACCGCACCACCACCATGTTGCAGTGGCCAGATCCAGCATGCGTCGCGTCGAGGGCGTAGCGCGCTGACGTCGAGCTCGCTCTCCCAGCGCCCGTCAGCCCGGAGTACCAGGTCCACCACGTGTCGGGCCAGTCCAGCCGTTGGGCTTTGACATTGTGGGGGACGACGTGGATGAGGTACTGGTCATCCCTGATGACGATGAAGAGGGCGAGGAGGACGCCGTACAGATGGTAGCGTCGGTCGCCGTCGAGGGTGGCTAGACAATGCCCATCGACATCGAGCTCCTTCCCCTCCTCCCTGACATAGTGAAGGTGGAAGAAGAGGAGGTGGCTCAGGATTAGGTGGTGCAGCTGTCGAAGAGGACGGCGGTCAAGAAGAAGACTTCTACGTGTGTGGTGTGCCGCTCACGCCGCCTCAAATTTCTGAAGAACTGAAGATGGGCACAGTTGCTGAAGGAGGAGGAAGATGTTGGTTATCTTTAGTTAGGTATGCTGTTATATGTTTCAGCATATAAGTTAACAATATTTTGGGTTTGATGTTGGTTAGGTATGCTGGTATATGTAAGCATATAAGTTATGCAATCGGTACGGTTTGGTCGGGTTCTATGTGACTGAAGAACTGAATATCTAGTGCTCACCCTATGTGTCAAGTTCAGTAAATTTTTAGAATATGTACGACAAATATCTAGTGCTCACCCTATGTGTCAAGTTCACTCTATGATTATGTACTGTTGCTTTGCTTCAGTGCTGCATCAAAGGTGTAGGTGCTGCTAGATGTTGCTCCTATGTTGCAACAATACAATGAATTGGGCTGCTGCACAAATCAGTAGTGTGATAACCCACAAGTATATGGGATCGCAACAGTTTTCGAGGGTAGAGTATTCAACGTCTTGATAACCCACAAGTATGGGATCGCAACAGTTTTTGAGGGTAGAGTATTCAACCCAAATTTATTGATTCGACACAAGGGGAGCCAAAGAATATTCTCAAGTATTAGCAGCTGAGTTGTCAATTTGAACCACACCTACTTGATAGTAGTGGTAAAGTGTTTAGTAGTGGTAAAGGTGGTAAAAGGTAATGGTAGCAAAAGTAATATGATAGTAGTGGTAAAGGTGGTAAAAGGTGGTAAAAGGTAATGGTAGCAAAAGTAGTATTTTTGGTGTTTTATAGTGATGATAACAATAGCAACGGAAAAATAAATAAGCGAAGAACAATATATGGAAAGCTCGTAGGCAATGGATCGGTGATGGAGAATTATGCCGGATGCGGTTCATCATGTAACAGTCATAACCTAGGGTGACACAGAACTAGCTCCAGTTCATCAATGTAATGTAGGCATGTATTCCGAATATAGTCATACATGTTATGGAAAAGAACTTGCATGACATCTTTTGTCCTACCCTCCAGTGGCAGTGGGGTCCTATTGGAAACTAAGGATATTAAGGCCTCCTTTTAATAGAGTACCAGAACAAAGCATTAACACATACTGAATACATGAACTCCTCAAACTACGGTCATCATCGGGAGTGGTCCCGATTATTGTCACTTCGGGGTTGCCGAATCATAACACATAGTAGGTGACTATAGACTTGCAAGATAGGATCAAGAACTCTCATATATTGATGAAAACATAATAGGTTCATATCTGAAATCATGGCACTCGAGCCCTAGTGACAAGCATTAAGCATAGCAAAGTCATAGCAACATCAATCTCTGAACATAGTGGATACTAGGGATCAAACCCTAACAAAACTAACTCGATTACATGATAAATCTCATCCAACCCATCACCGTACAGCAAGCCTATGATGAAATTACTCATGCACGGCGGTGAGCATCATGAAATTGGTGATGCACTAGTGCAGAACCGGGCAATAGCACCGGTTCGGAAGGCCCTTTAGTGCCGGTTCCATAACCGGCACTAAAGTGTGGTCACTAAAGCCCCCCCCCCTTTAGTACCGGTTCAGCATGAACCGGTGCTAAAGGGCAACCACGTGGCACGAGCCAGCTCCAGGGGCCGGGAGCCCTTTAGTACCGGTTGGTAACACCAACCGGTACTAAAATGTTTGGTTTTTTTTGGTTTTATGATTTATTTTTCATTTAATTTTGTGTTTTCCATTTTAATTCTTTTTCGTTTGCTGGTATTTTACGATACTACACATTGTACACGTTATGCATATATATATATATAAATAGAATTTCTAGTAGAACCAATCATATATATATCATCAATGTCTCACAAACCACCATATTAATTCACACATACACACATGTATAGCTATATACAATTTCTCCGACATATGCATGTTGCCTTCGGAGCCAGTGGCATTAGCCTAATTGGTGCCTTCGAAGCACGATGAAAATTGGAAGTGGTTCATGACCTGGTCGATGGGGGCGGTGGCGGGTAATAGTATTCTCCCTTCAGATTTATGACCTGGTCGAGCAAAAATCCCGCTATTTCCTCTTGAAGTGCTTCTACGCGCTCCGTTTCTAGGAGCTTGTCCCACACCTCTTTGAACTGTTAAGAAGGAGATCAATATGCATGTGTATTAGTTGTGTGACTAGATATCGATAATGGTGTAAAAATTGTGAATAGTGTTCTGACAAGCGTACCCATTCCTGTCTTTGAGATATGCTCCTTTCGGACGCCATCATGCGAATGTTCTCGCAAACGCAGAATGCACACAGATCAGTCCCCTGCGCCTGCTTCAGGGCCTTTATTACGAGAATGGAATTTAATTTGATCAGATAATAATTAATCAAGCATGATAATTAAAGAGATGGCAGCTAGCTAGCTAGGTAGTACTACTTAATTACTTACCTTGGGTCGAAACCATTTCAGCTGTCGTTTCCATTTGCCTTCCGTGACGCTGATGAACCTTGCCCAAGCCCTGCCCGCCGACAAAGAAAATGAATAAAGGGATTATTAAATAGTTCATACCATGAAATGACAAACTAAATAGGCCGAGATATATAGTTAATAATGATTGACATTACCTGTTGACTATCCCAAACAAGATGTTATAGTCACTATTTGCTTTGAGTAGTGAGTCCAGTATTTGAACTGTTCCGGCGTCAACTTTAATGATACATAAGATCCAGTGAAATCTGCATGCACACACGTTTGCATGTCTTAATTAAGCGGACATATGTAAGCAAAAACATGTAGCTAGCTAGTAGGCAAAAACAGAGAATTTGTAGTACAAGAAAGTGTGACTCACTCGAAGTTGTAAGGAAGTAGTATATCTTCATTGTATTTGAGGCGCTCCAAGAACTCTAGCATGTTGTCCTCTACCTGCTTTTCATGATGCTTGCTTATTTTCCATGTGTATTCATTAACAGTGTTTGGGTCAATGAACCCGATGCCATAGCGTCCACCTTTTCTCATTCCATACATCTTCATCCTGCATAATACCACAGAAAAGAATATAGTGAGGATAATTACAGGTAATGATTGATCAAAAGGATCACTACAGCTAGCTTGAGACTTAAATTACAGAAAGAAATCACTTACAGACAATAGCAACTGACGATAGATTTGTCGAGTGCGTCTTGATTGTATAACTGAAACAGTTCAGAATACTCAACGGTCACAGGTTTCTCATGGTAGTAATGATCCTTCTTGACTTGCACCATGAGGGACTCTCGATCGGATCTCTTGGTAATGTCCATATACCATTGATGCAATTCATACATTCTCGTTGGGAGCTTCTTGACCTCTTCTGGCTTGACCAAAGGTTGGCCCCGGGCATATTTTCGTTTTATTTCCTCCTCTGTAAGCACAGGCATGTCCTCGATCTCGAGGAGTTGTCCAACAGTGATGTTGAGAGTTTCAGCCTGCATTATATGCTCCTGGGTTATTACCACATTGCCCACCTCGGGAACGTAAACTGTTTGCCCACAATAATATTGGGCGCGCGTACTGTCACGTGTTGTTGGCGGCACAACAAGCGGGGGGATCGATTGCGCCGCCTGTTCTCCCAGCTGGGCAAAGGTTTTCCCGCATTTTTTGACAGTTGCTTGTTGTTTGCTCGAGCTCGAGCTCGCCTCCTTCTGTAGACGTTGTCGATGTAACTTCCTGATGTGGCGCTCATAGTCTGTGTCAACAGGCTTAGGAGCTGGTGGTTGAGCCATACGAATGAAGTGGTCAACTACTTCCACAGGCACTTTCTCCCTTGGCGGCGGTGGCGGTTTCGGTCCAAAATGGGCGTCGACTTCTGCCCGCACTATGGCATTGGTTTGCTCCTCGGTCCTGTCGTAAGCCCTCTCAGGAAGAGGAGTAGTGAGGTTTGGACCATATTTATATCGCTTGCCTCCGCCTGTACTTCATGTACTATGACCTCGACTCGTACCGCTACGCACCATAGCTGCGGGGTGTCTCTTCTGCGATTGCTGAGGCGGCGGAGACGGCTGACGGGGCTGAGTTGGACGAGGAGGAGTGGCCTGAGGCTGTGCCGGACTTGGAGGAAGAGTGGCCTGAGGTTGTGCCGGACTTGGAGGAGGAGTGGCCTGACACTTTGCCGGACTTGGAGGAGGAGGAGTGGCCTCACGCGTTGGTGGACTTGGAGGAGCGGGAGTCTGCTGACTCGGTGGCGGACTTCGACGAGGAGTCGGGTGACGCGGTGTCGGTGGCCTTCGAAAGATGATGCAATCCTTTCTCCATAGGATGATACGATGTTTGGCATCTCTGAGTGTGTGCTCCTCGTCACCTCCAGGAATGTCAAGCTCTAGCCCCGAATATTGGTCCACCACCTCATCAACCACGACACGAGCATAGCCTGCTGGAATCGGGTTGCAATGGAAGGTTGCATCGGGGGAATTTGTATAAGCAACGCCGTCCGCCACCTTCAAGGATATGTTCTTAATTTTGAAGTGTAGCTCGCAGTTAGTGTTCTCCGCGATGTCATCCACGGGGTATCTATCCAGCATTGCGTCAAACGAGGCGGAACCCACGCTGCTTCTCGGCATGGATGGGGCGGTGGTATCCAATGCTGGATCATCCGCTAGCTGCTGCAGCTGCTGAGACCCCCTTTGCTGGCTAAGTGAGTCGATCTGCTCCTGCTGCCGCTGGAATTTGACTACCAAGTCCGCGTGCGCTGATTCTAGGCCTTGAAGGTGTTCATAGTCCAGCTTCCTCTTCTCCTCCTCCATCTTCCTCTGCTTCTCCTCCGCAATCTTCCTTCTCGCATGGGTTCTGTAGTCGGTGTTCCAGTCCGAAAACCCCTCATACCACGGAATAGCGCCCTTGCCTCGTGTTCTTCCCGGGTGTTCAGGATTTCCCAGGGCATGTGTAAGCTCGTCGTTCTCTCTATTGGGCTGGAACACCCCCGTTCGAGCCTCTTCTATTGCAACAAGTATATTATCGTCGGCTCCGTTCAGAGATGCCTTCGTCGAAACTTTGCCTGTCTTCGGGTCCAACTCCCCCCATGCGCATAGAACCAAGTCCTGCACCTGGGGGGCCAGCTCTTAGTAATCGGAGTGACACCTGCATCCTCCATCTCTTTCTCAGACTTATCCCACTTAGGCATTGCCACCGCGTAGCCACCTGGCCCCAGCTTATGGAACTTATCCTTTTTTTCGGCATTCTTCTTGTTTATTCTCGACCGTTCCTTAGCTAATTCTGAATCCTTGAATTTCATGAAATCGTCCCAATGAGCACTTTGATTCTCTAGTGTTCCCTCGAATACTGGAGTCTTCCTTCCTCCCATGACATACTTGTCCCATTCACGATTCTTGTGGTTCTTGAATGCAACCGCCATCTTCCTAAGAGCAGCGTCCTTGACTTTCTGCACATCTGCTTCTGTGAAATGATCTGGTCGGGTGGAATGTTCCATGAGAGTATCCCAAAGCAGACTTTTTTGTCTGTCGTCGACAAAAGTAAGATCTAGACGTGGCTTTGCTGGCTCTCTCCATTCTTGAAGGGAGATCGGGAGTTGGTCCTTCACAAGAACTCCGCACTGACGAACGAACTTGTCCGCAATCTTCTTAGGCGCTAATGGTTCGCCATTAGGTTTGCTTGCCTCGATATTATACTTTACGCCCTCCTTCAACTTTTTGTTCGGGCCTCGTTTCGTCCTGTTGCCTGAAGATTTGCTCGATCCGGATGGCTGAAAGAAGAAAGATCGATTCGTTAATATATCTTCAACTCATTTAAAACATTCGATGATCACCAGATGCCTGCTTATATAAATATATATACCTCTCCGGTGTTGTCATCATCGTAGTTCACGACTTCATCAATTCGGTCGTCGCAATCGAATATCATATCACCCTCTCCGGTGTTGTTTAGAAATTCGGAGCCGTCATAATCTTCTTCATTCTGATCATCATCTGGCCCGCGTATTATATCGAACACGGTCTGTTCTCCCTCTCTGTCGGTATTGTCTGCCATAGCTTTTATTTAACTATGCCAAAAGAAATATAAAACAAATTAGTATTCAAATTACATCGTCTCGAATAATAGATATAATCTCGAATACATCGTCTCGAATAATAGATATAATCTCGAATACATCGTCTCGAATAATAGATATAATCTCGAACACATCGTCTCGAATAATAGATATAATCTCGAATACATCGTCTTGAATAATATATAATCTCGAATACATCGTCTTGAATATTATATATCGAGTACATCACTGGCTAGGTAGCTAATAAAGATCGAATACTACAGAAGAATCTAGGACACTCGCGGTTCCTGCGGCGCGGGTGGTGGACACCCAAAGAGAAGGAACCCTCACAGGATCATAGCTGAAGTGAGATCCCTGAAGAAACTGCCAGGTATTGGAGAACCTGCCGCCCTCTAATGCAACCATGTAGCGATGGACGTGCTCGTCCTCCTCCCTGACACGGCGACATACCACCTCCGGCGGGGCCGGCTCCCTCCGCACCGAAACTGGCCCACGCGAACGCCACCAAATGAGATCAGGGTCAACGACGGGACTCGGGGCCGGGTTCCTCATCAAGCGGCGCGCCCCTCCAGGCAGCACCTCCCAGTGCCAGCCCGGCGGAGCCCAGTCCCGGACATGGGTCAGTCGGATGTCGTCGCGGACGGGTCGACGGCGAGGATGCGGGCCGGGCATCGTCGAGAACAAATACTAGCTATATGCCCGCAAAAAGTAACATTTTTCTAATGATTAGATTTTGATAACTAAAATTTCTAACATTTCTATAACATTTCTAATATTTCTAGAACTAAAAAAAGAAAAATTTATAACTTTTTTATAACTATTTCTATAACTAAAAAACAGAAAAATTTCTAACAATTCTAACTTTATTTCTATAACTAAAAAACAGAAAAAATTCCAACAATTCTAACAATTCTAACTATTCTAACAATTCTAACATTTCTAACTATTCTAACAATTCTAACATTTCTAACTATTTCTAAAAAACAGAAAATTTCTAACAATTTCTAAAAAACAGAAAAATCTCTAACTATTTGTATAACTAAAAAACAAAAAAATGTATGTGTGTGTGTGTGTGTGTTCGCTCACCGGCGAGGC
>NC_041384.1:48042582-48130665 GCF_002162155.2 Triticum dicoccoides | reverse complement strand
GGGACGGGCTGGGACGGGGCGGCGGTGACGACGGGGACGCCGGGGACGGGGACGATGGGGCGGCGACGACGGGGACGGGGCGGCGACGGGGGCGGCGATGAGGGATGGAGACGTACGGGGGCGGCGGGCGACGGTGCAAAGGAGAAGAAGCAGATGAGAAACTGAAATTTTCGTAAGTGTTGTTTATATAGGAGGGGCCTTTAGTACCGGTTGGAGCCACCAACCGGTACTAAAGGCCTGTTTTGGCCAGGCCAAGTGGCGGGAAGCGACCCCCTTTAGTACCGGGTGGTGGCTCCAACCGGTACTAAAGGCCCCCCCTTTAGTACCGGTTGGTGCCACGACCCGGTACTAAAGGGGGTGCGCTGGCGCAGGTGCGGTGCGGCAAGTTTAGTCCCACCTCGCTAGCCGAGGGGCGACCGCACTGGTTTATAAACCCCCGTGCGGTAGCTCTCTCGAGCTCCTCTCCAAAGCAGGCCTACCAGGCCTACATGTTTTGTGCTGCCCTGTGGGCCTACTGGGCCTTTGCGGGCCTGCATCCTGGCCCAACAACAGGTTGGGTTTCTAGTCGTATGCAGGCCGCTCTGGCCTAGTAGGCGGGCTTTTTATTTTTTATTTTTTTGCTTTATTTATTTTTGAGTTGTTTTTTTTGTGTATTTATAGTTTCTTTGTGAATATTTTTGCTTTAGGTACAAAAAATTACAAACTTTCTGTTAGTGCCCATAGTTTTCAAATTTGAATAGTTTAAATTTTGAATTATTTGAAATTAGTGCGAATCACTAGTTTGTGAATAACTTAACTTTAAAAATCAGTAAAGGCATGAAAGAATTTGTTTGCACATAAAATTTCTTCGCGTTTCAAATGCCAAAACACATAATTAACTACCCTAACTATTACAGAGATTCCCTTCTGGGTGTGAAACACAGAAGAAAGTGATGATAGTGAAGCCGATCACATCCCAGATCTTTGGGTGTGAAACTTTTTCTTCGCGTGTGTCCCTTTGCGCCGTGACCATGGAAAATCTTCATCATTTAACGGGATGCTCGGGTCAATATTCACTGTGAATGGAGCAATTTCATCAAACTTTTCATAATCTTCTGACTTGTCTGTCTTGTCATCCACTCCCACGATGTTTCTCTTCCTAGAAAGAACTATGTGCCGCTTTGGCTCATCGTACGATGCATTCGCTTCCTTATGTTTTCTTTTTCTTGGCTTGGTAGACATGTTCTTCACATAGAAAACCTGTGCCACATCATTGGCTAGGACGAATGGTTCGTCTGCATACGCAAGATTGTTGAGATCCACTGTTGTCATTCCATACTGCGGGTCTTCTGTTACCCCGCCTCGTGTCATATTGACCCATTTGCACCGAAACAAAGGGACCTTCAAACCACGTCGATAGTCAAGTTCCCATATGTCCTGTATATAACCATAATATGTTTCCTTTCTCGTCTTGGTTTCTGCATCAAAGCGGACGCCACTGTTTTGGTTGGTGCTCTTCTTATCTTGGGCGATCGTGTAAAATGTATTACCATTTATCTCGTACCCTTTGAAAGTCATTATATTCGAAGATGGTAACTGGGACAGCAAGTACAGGTCATCTTCAATAGAGGTGTCATGCATGGTACGTGTCTGCAACCAGCTGGCGAAACTCCTGGTTTGTTCACGTGTAATCCAGTCATCAGACCGCTCCGGGTGTTTGGAGCGTAGCAAATTCTTGTGTTCATCCATATACGGAGCCACCAAGGAGGAATTCTGTAGAACTGTGTAGTGTGCTTCAGTGAGAGAATGTCCTTCCATACATATTATTTGTTCCCCTCCTAGCGTGCCTTTTCCATCCAGTCTGCCCTTATGCCGCGATTCAGGAACACCAATCGGCTTAAGGTCAGGAATAAAGTCAATACAAAACTCAATGACCTCCTCATTTTGACGGCCCTTGGAGATGCTTCCTTCTGGCCTAGCACAGTTATGAACATATTTCTTTAAGACTCCCATGAACCTCTCAAAGGGGAACATATTGTGTAGTAATACAGGACCCAAAACGTTAATCTCTTCGCATAGGTGAACTAGGACGTGCGTCATGATGTTGAAGAAGGATGGTGGGAACACCAACTCGAAACTGACAAGACATTGCACCAAATCATTCTCTAACCTTGATATGATTTCTGGATCAATTACCTTCTGAGAGATTGCATTGAGAAATGCACATAGCTTCACAATGGCTAATCGAACGTTTTCCGGTAGAAGCCCCCTCAATGCAACCGGAAGCAGTTGCGTCATAATCACGTGGCAGTCATGAGACTTTAGGTTCTTGAACTTATTCTCTGCCATGTTTATTATTCCCTTTATATTCGACGAGAAGCCAGATGGTACCTTAATACTGAGCAGGCATTCAAAGGAGATTTCCTTCTCTTCTTTGGTAAGAGCGTAGCTTGCATGACCCTGATGTATGTCGTCTTTTCCGTGCATACGTTGCTGGTCCTCTCGTGCCTCAGGTGTATCTTTTGTCTTCCCATACACGCCCAAGAAGCCAAGCAGGGTCACACAAAGATTCTTCGTCACGTGCATCACGTCGATTGCGGAGCGGACCTCTAGGTCTTTCCAATAGGGCAGGTCCCAAAATATAGATTTCTTCTTCCACATGGGTGCACGTCCGTAAGCGTCATTCGGAACAGGTTGTCCACCAGGACCCTTTCCAAAGACCACCTTCAAATCCTTGACCATATCATGTACATCAGCACCAGTACGGTGGCTAGGCTTCATCCAGTGATCCGCCTCACCTTTGAAATGCTTGCCTTTCTTTCTTACGGGATGCCTGCTCGGAAGAAATCGACGATGTCCCAGGTACACATTCTTCTTACAATTAGCCAAATATATACTGTCGGTATCGTCCAAACAGTGCGTGCATGCGCGGTATCCCTTGTTTGTCTGTCCTGAAAGGTTACTGAGAGCTGGCTAATCATTGATGGTCATGAACAACAACACCTTTAGGTCAAATTCTTCCCCCATGTGCTCATCCCACGCACGTACACCTGTTCCATTCCACAGTTGTAAGAGTTCTTCAACTAATGGCCTTAGGTACACATCAACGTCGTTGCCGGGTTGGTTAGGGCCTTGGATGAGCACTGGCATCATAATGAACTTCCACTTCATGCACAACCAAGGAGGAAGGTTATACAAACATAGAGTCACAGGCCAGGTGCTATGGTTGCTGCTCTGCTCCCCAAAAGGATTAATGCCATCTGCGCTTAGACCAAACCATACGCTCCTTGCGTCATCTGCAAACTCCTTCCCACACTATCTTTCGATTTTTCTCCAATGCGACCCGTCAGCGGGTATTCTCAACTTTCCGTCTTTCTTACGGTCTTCTTTGTGCCATCGCATCGCCTTGGCATGTTCTTTGTTTTGGAACAAACGTTTCAACTGTGGTATTATAGGAGCATACCACATCACCTTGGCAGGAATCTTCTTCCTGGGGCGCTCGCCCTTGACATCACCAGGGTCATCGTGGCTGATCTTATAGCGCAATGCACCACATACCGGGCAAGCGTTCAAATCCTCGTACTCACAGTGATAGAGGATGCAATCATTAGGGCATGCATGTATCTTCTGCACCTCTAACCCTAGAGGGCAGACAACCTTCTTTGCTTCGTACGTACTCTCGGGCAATTCGTTGTCCTTTGGAAGCATATCCTTTATCATTACCAGCAACTTTCCAAATCCTTTGTCAGATACACCATTCTCTGCCTTCCATTGCAGCAATTCCAGTGTGGTGCCCAGCTTTTCTTGTCACCTACGCAATTCGGGTACAACAATTTTTTGTGATCCTCTAACATGCGCTACAACTTCTTCTTCTCCAAATCACTTGTGCAGTTTCTCTTTGCATCGGCAATGGCCCGACCAAGATCATCAACGGGCTCATCTGATGCCTCTTCTTCAGCTTCTTCCCGCATTGCCGGCTCAGCTTCTTCCTGCATTACCGGCTCAGCTTCTTCCCCCATTGTTGTATCATCGTATTCAGGGAACCCATGGCTAGGATAGCTGTCGTCGTCCTCTTCTTCTTCATTGTCTTCCATCATAACCCCTCTTTCTCCGTGCTTGGTCCAAACATTATAGTGGGGCATGAAACCGGACTTAAACAGGTGGGCGTGAATGGTTCTTGACGTAGAGTAATTGTGACCATTCTTACAGCGAGCACATGGACAAGGCATAAAACCATCCGCCCGCTTGTTTGCCTCAGCCGCAAGCAGAAAAGTATGCACGCCCTCAACAAACATGGGAGAGCATCGGTCATCGTACATCCATTGCCGGCTCATCTTCATTACACAACACCGAATAGACCAAATTAATACAAGTTCATACAACACTTAAATGCAACAAACAAATAACTCTCTAGCTAAAGCATTTAAATGCAACAACAAATATGATCAAGATCGCAACTAAGGTAACAATGGATCCAACAGCATAATGATACCAAGCCTCACTATCGATGGCATATTTTCTAATCTTTCTAATCTTCAAGCGCATTTTCTCCATCTTGATCTTGTGATCATCGACGACATCGGCAACATGCAACTCCAATTCCATCTTCTCCCCCTCAATTCTTTTCAATTTTTCTTTCAAGTACTCGTTTTCTCTTTCAACTAAATTTAACCTCTCGACAATAGGGTCGGTTGGAATTTCCGGTTCACATACCTCCTAGAAAAAATTTCTATGTCAACTTGATGGGCATAATTTGTCATAAACATGAAATGCAACTAGTTTTAAAAGAGAATATATATACCACATCCGAATCATAACAAGGACGAGGGCCGACGGGGACGGATATCAAAACCATGGCACTATATGTATAACAAACAACGTACGGGTAAGATAATTATACGAGTAACTATATATCCAAATCACACAAACATCAATTTTTATATAAAATTTCATGAACAAGAGGCTCACCACAAGGTGGTGCCGGCGACGGGACGGTGCGGGCGATTGACGATGGTTACGACGGAGATTTAGAAGGCACTAAGTAAACCACACCTACATATGCAAACTAAGTGTTATTTTTGACCTCAAATTGCATATAAATCAAATACTAGCACATATATATATCCTCCCAAATTACTAAGCTCACAAATTAATCACTATATAAAGCATTGCAAGAGCTAATCTAGCAATGAGAGATGAAAGGACAAAGTTGCTAACCTTTGTGATCATTTGAATGGATGGGGGCCTTCAAATCTTGACAAATTTTGGCCAAAATGTGTGATGAGCTCGAGAGGAAGAGGGGAAGAACATAGAGGAGAGGGGAAAGGGGAAGAACAGAGCGAGCTCGGGTGGACGAAGGGTTTATGTAGGACGACCTTTAGTACCGGTTCGTGCCAAGAACCGGTACTAAAGGGGCTGGAGGGGCCCCAGTCTGACAACATCCTGCCACCACTCTCATTAGTACCGGTTCATGGCACGAACCGGTGCTAAAGGTTCGCCACGAACCAGTACTAATGAAAGCGGCCCGGCTAGCCGTTGGAACCGGCACTAATGTATACAGTAGTGCTGGCTCAAATACAAACCGGCACTAATGTGCTTCACGTTTGACCCTTTTTCTACTAGTGATGGAGGATGGTTGATGATGACGATGGCGACGGATTCCCCTCTCCGGTGCCCCGAACGGACTCCAGATCAGCCCTCCTGAGAGAGTTTAGGGCTTGGCGGCAGCTCCATATCGCAAAACGTGATGAATCCTTCTCCCTAGTTTTTTCTCCCCGAAAGTGAATATATGGAGTCAGGGTTGAGGTCGGTGGAGCGTCAGGGGGCCCAGAAGGCAGGGGGGCGCGTCCTGGGGGGTAGGGCGTGCCCCCACCCTCGTGGACAGGTGGAGGCCCCCCTTACATGGATCTTCCTTCCAGTATTTTTTATATATTCCAAAATAATTCTCCGTTGATTTTCAGGTCATTCCGAGAACTTCTATTTCTGCACAAAAATAACACCATGGCAATTCTGCTGAAAACAGCGTCAGTCCAGGTTAGTTCCATTCAAATCATGCAAGTTAGAGTCCATAACAATGTCAAAAGTGTTTGGAAAAGTAGATACGACGGAGACATATAAACTCCCCCAAGCTTAAACCTTTGCTTGTCCTCAAGCAATTCAGTTGATAAACTGAAAGTGATAAAGACAAACTTTTACAAACTATGTTTGCTCATGTTGTTGTAAATATGTAGAGCCAGCATTCAAGTTTTCAGCAAAGATTATGAACTAACCATATTCACAATAACATTGAGGTCTCATGTTTACTCATATCAATGGCATAATCAACTAGCGAGCAATAATAATAAATCTCGGATGACAACACTTTCTCAAAACAATCATGATATGATATAACAAGATGGTATCTCGCTAGCCCTTTTTGAAACCGCAAAACATAAATGCAGAGCACCTTTAAAGATCAAGGACTGACTAGACATTGTAATTCATGGTCAAAGAGATCCAGTCAAGTCATACTCAATGTAAACTAATGGTAATGGATGCAAATGACAGCGGCGCTCTCCAACTGGTGCTTTTTGATAAGAGGATGACGACTCAGCATAAAAGTAAATAGATAGGACCTTTGCAGAGGGAAGCAGGGATTTGTAGAGGTGCCAGAGCTCTGTTTTGAAATAGATATGAATAATATTTGAGCGGTTCCCAAACAGAATGGTAAAGTTTATAATCCCCCTCCACCAACAAGCATCAATCCATGGCTTGCTCGAAACAATGAGTGCCTCCAGCTAACAAGAGTCTCGAGGGAGTTTTGTTTGCAGTTATTTTGATTTCATTTGCATAAAGCATGGGACTGGGCATCCCGGTGACCAGCCATTTTCTCGTGAGTGAGGAGCGGAGTCCACTCCTCTTGAGAATAACCCACCTAACATGGAAGATACGGACAGCCCTAGTTGACACATGAGCTATTCGAGCATACAAAACAGAATGTTTATTTGAAGGTTTAGAGTTTGGCACATACAAATTTACTTGGAACGGCAGGTAGATACCGTATATAGGTAGGTATGGTGGACTCATATGGAATAACTTTGGGGTTTATGGAATTGGATGCACAAGCAGTATTCCCGCTTAGTACAGGTGAAGGCTAGCAAAAGACTGGGAAGCGACCAGCTAGAGAGCGACAATAGTCATGAACATGCATTAAAATTAATCAACACCGAATGCAAGCATGAGTAGGATATAATGCACCATGAACATAAATATCTTAGAGGCTATGTTGATTTTGTTTCAACTACATGTGTGAACATGTGCCAAGTCAAGCCACTCGAATCGTTCAAAATAGGATACCATCCTATTATACTACAACACAACCATTTTAATAACATGTTGGCACACAAGGTAAACCATTATAAGCTCCTAGCTGATTAAGCAAGGCATAAGCAACTATAACCTCTAATTGTCATTGCAAACATGTTTATTCATAATAGGATGAATCAGGAACGATGAACTAATCATATTTACAAAAACAAGAGAGGTCGAGTTCATACTGTGACGCCCCCAATTCAATCGTACACTAGTCATACACGCAAACGTGTACGATCAAGATCTGGGACTCACGGGAAGATATCACAACACAACTCTACAAATAAAATAAGTCATACAAGCATCATATTACAAGCCAAGGGCCTCGAGGCTCGAATATAAGACCTCGATCATAGACGAGTCAGCGGAAGCAACAATATCTGAGTACAGACATAAGTTAAACAAGTTTGCCTTAAGAAGGCTAGCACAAACTGGGATACAGATCGAAAGAGGCGCATGCCTCCTGCCTGGGATCCTCCTAAACTACTCCTGGTCGTCGTCAGCGGACTGCGCGTAGTAGTAGGCACCTCCAGAGTAGTAGTAGTAGTCGTCGACGGTGGCGGCTGGCTCCTGGACTCCAACCTCTGGTCGCAGCAATCGGATATAGGAAAGGGGAAAAAGGGGGGAGAAAAGCAACCGTGAGTACTCATCCAAAGTACTCGCAAGCAAGGAGCTGCACTACATATGTATGCATTGGTATCAAATGGAATAAGGCTATCATATGTGGACTGAACTGTAGAATGCCGGAATAAGAGGGGGATAGCTAGTCTTATCGAAGACTACGCTTCCGGCCACCTCCATCTTGCAGCATGTAGAAGAGAACAGAAGGTAAGTTCACCAAGTAGCATCGTGTAGCATAATCCTAACCGATGATCCTCCCCTCGTCGCCCTGTGAGAGAGCGATCACCGGTTGTATCTGGCACTTGGAAGGGTGAGTTTTATTAAGTATCCGGTTCTAGTTGTCATAAGGTCAAGGTACAACTCCAAGTCGTCCTGTTACCGAAGATCACAGCTACTCGAGTAGATTAACTTCACTGTAGGGGTGCACCACATAACCCAACACGCTCGATCCCATTTGGCCAGACACACTTTTCTAGGTCATGTCCGGCCTCGGAAGATCAACACGTCGCAGCCCTACCTAGGCAAAACAGAGAGGTCAGCACGCCGGTCTAAATCCTATGGCGCAGGGGTCTGGGCCCATCGCCCATTGCACACCTGCACGTTGAGAACGCGGCCGGAAGCAGACCTAGCCTAGCAGGCGTTCCAGTCCAATCCGGCGCACGCCACTCAGTCGCTGACGTCATGAAGGCTTCGGCTGATACCACGACGTTGAGTGCCCATAACTATCCCCGCATAGATGGTTAGTGCGTATAGGCTAGTGGCCAGACTCAGATCAAATACCAAGATCTCGCTAAACGTGTTAAGTATCCGCGAACGCCGACCAGGCCCAGGCCCACCTCTCTCCTAGGTGGTCTCAACCTTCCCTGTCGCTCCGCCACAAAGTAACAGTCGGGGGCCGTCGGGAACCCAGGCCCACCTCTACCGGGATGGAGCCACCTGCCCCTTCAGCCCCCAACTCCGAACAATACCACAGGTAATGTAATAGTGTAAAGTATATAGTATATGCCAATGATCACCTCCCGAAGTGATCACGGCCCAGTAGTATAGCATGGCAGACGGGCAAGAGTGTAGGGCCACTGATGGAACACTAGCATCCTATACTAAGCACGTAGGATTGCAGGTAAGGTATCAACAGTTGTAGCAACAATGACAGGCTATGCATCAGAATAGGATTAACGGAAAGTAGTAACATGCTACACTACTCTAATGCAAGAAGTAGAGAGAAGAGTAGGCGATATCTGGTGATCAAAGGGGGGGCTTGCCTGGTTGCTCTGGCAAGAGAAAGGGGTCCTTAACACTGTAGTCGTACTGGGTAGCCGCGGCGTCGGTCTCGGTGTCTAACGAGAGAAGATGGGGGAAGAAACAATAAATATTAAGCAAACAGATGCATAGTGATGCATGACATGACTAGTAGCAGTGCTAGGGGTGCCCTAACGCGGTAAGAGGTGGTACCAGTGAAGGGGGGAAACATCCGGGAAAATATCCCCGGTGTTTCGCGTTTTCGGACAGACGAACCGGAGGGGGAAAGTTGCGTGTTCGCTACGCTAGGGATGCGTGGCGGATGAACGGGCTGCGTATCCGGATTCGTCTCGTCGTTCTAAGAAACTTTCATGTACAAAGTATTTTCATCCGAATTATGGATTATTTTATATTTTATTTTAATGGTTTTAAACGTTTTCTAAAATTACTGGAATTTATTTAATCCAAATTGACCAAGTCAATTTGACTGGTCAAAAGGAGAGTTGGTAGCCCACATGTCATAGGCTATACCTAAACTAATAAATAAAAACTAACTTAATCAAATGGGGCCCATATGTCATAGTATATCAACTAAGGGCAGCTGCGGCAATGAGCAGCACAAGCAATAGCAACAGCGGCAGCAGCTAAGGGCAGTAGCTAAGCAGCGGCAAAGCCAGAAGGCAGCAAGTGTGCACGCGCGGCCGGGAGCAGCAGTCTGCGGCTGCGGGCAAGTGGGCAGGCCCGCGCATGTGTGCGGGGCCGGTGCCCCAAGCAGAGCAGCACAGTAGCGGCAGCGCGGACACGAGTGGGGGCGTAGCGGCGGCACTAGCGGCGGGTCGCACAACAAGGAAACTGGAATATCATAAGCAGGGGGCATGTGCACGTACTGAACTGAGCTTACATGAAGCAACGGCCATGGCGGACGAGCACGAGACAACCCAATCGACGGCGGAATCGAACGGAAAAGCGGGGGGATGAGTAGAGGCGCTCACAACGAAGGTCATAGGGGAGCTCGACGAGGCCGGGGTGGACCGGAGTGATGGATCGACGGTGAGGTCGTGGCAGGCAAGCACGGAGAAGACGACGATGGCGCCAGCAACCAAGTGCCTCGGCTTGAGGCGACGTCCGGGACCGATTAAGTCGAGCGCGGTGGAGCTCCTAGACGCCCTCCCGCACGCCGGAGACGCCTGTGGCCGTGACAACGACGACGGGCAGCAGTCACTTTTGGATCTTAGGAGCTCGATTTGGTCTAGAGAGGAAGGGGAACGATGGGGATCGAGGGGGAGACGGTCGACACGGGGGCTAGGGTTCCGGAGGGGCGAGGGGATACTTTTAGGCGCCGGGGGCATGCGTGGTTGTCGCCACGCACGACCACGGCCGGAGGATGGCCGCCACGGCCCCCCGTCTCATGTAGCGAGAGGAAGAGGACAAGTGGGGGTGGGCTGGGCCTATTTTTGCTAAATGGGCCACGGTCCAGTAGCTTAGGTCCCTTTTTCTTTTTACTACTATTTTTCCATTTTCTCATCTGTTTAATTATTTAGCCAATGTTTTGTACTTTCTTTTTGCGTCAAAATACTTTTAAAATGTAAAACCTTGACACATAATTACTATGCATTATTTTTCACTACCACACCCAAAAAAATTGGGTTCAAGATAATTTATTAAGTTTGAGTTTATATTTAAATGGGATAAAAAGGTGTTGTTGGTCCACTGTTTTAATATCCAAGGGAAATTTAATATTTCTAAAGTGTTAATTCTTTCATGAAAAATTGTTAGTGAATATTTCCAACCCACCGAACATTTTTGTTTTACCATTTGAAGAAATAATAATTTGACTTTATTTTAAATTAGAATTTGAACCGGGTTTGAACTGACGCGAGATTAACAACAGTAACCGGGTGACGTGGCATCATTAGCAGGGTTTACTGTAGCTTGAATATTCGGGCGTCACAATTCTCCTCCACTACAAGAAATCTCGTCCCAAAATTTAAGAGGTAGTGAAAGATGGGAAGGTTTGGTAACGAATCTAGCGGGTCTTCTCATTCTGGCTTGCTCGTCTCGAGGAGACCGGTCCAATGCATTGATGTCTTCATTTCTCTGCTTCAGGTCATCATGATGAAGTCGGCATCCTTTCTTCGGGATCTTCATCATATTTACGAATAGGTAACGGGGCAGGTCGGCAACGACAGAATGCTATAAGGGTAATAATCTGGGATTAACCCATGAATGAGCATATGAGTACCTCTGGAGTTGAACAAATAAAACACATCGAGAGTAAAGTTGGAAGGTACAATAAGAAGTTTTAAGCAGCCAGGCAATCGTTCAATGCCTAGTCAAAAGGTGAAAGGGGTTTCAAAGAAACAAAATAATTATTGTGTCTGATGCTAGAATTGATGATCTCATCGGAAGGTGGCTCATGAATTACATACGAGTCCACGCGGGAGGAACAACTTTGGAAACAGCGGGTGTACAGGAAAGTCAGGTTTCGATCCTGTGGAACTGTGGGTTATGGGCCCACCATGTGGGTTAAAAGTAGGCAGGGCGGAGACGTCTTGCGTGATCATGCAAGCAAGGCATGTTAGAGGATAGAATATCGATTATGTCGGCAACAACGTCGGTACCAAGGGCGAGGGATGAAGAGAACCATTTTCCTGCTCGTTGAACAAGGCGGACCAATAGGCAAAGTTCTCGTCCATTGGTGGCTACCGGAATGCTATCAACAAAAGCAACAGGGTCTTACTGACACGATTGTACACCAAGGTGTTTACATAAGCAGAAGAACATTACTGCTTAGATCATATAGGTCATCAGAAAGGGTAAACAAAACAAAGGAAAGGAAAAGGTGTTCTTCATATTAAACAGAACAATGGAAAGGGAAATGTGTTTAAACACAAATTTCAGGGGGTATATCCTTCCCAAGGACAAACAGAGCATGATAGCCATGACAGGATATAACGTAGAAAACCCTTTAGGAAAGGGGAGAGAAATTTCATGACATTACCCATACAACAGTGTTTGGGTAATTGATAAAGAGAATTTAGCATCGTGCTTAAAATGCTCTTATTGAAAATCGGAGTACCACAGACATGCTTCGAGATAGCATGGACATGGTCAACAGGCAAAGGTCGGATTTTGGATACTCAAAGGATCCATCAGGAACATTTTGTAGAATAAGCCTTACAATTTCCTCAGGGAAGAATGGATAACCTTGCGAAAAAGGAAGAACTATAACCATAAGTCCTCCGGCCAGGTGTGCTAGGCATGACATCACCTTACCGTGTCATATAAAGATGTTATAACTCCTAGAAATATGTTCCAACCATCATATCTGACCGAGATTCAGATCTGATTGGTGTCAGGATAACTCAGACTTAGGATGCCTGAGAAGAAAGATGCAACACAAATTGTCGAGATGACACTGTAAGGTTCTCGAGAAATGAACTATGGAAGCGAGTTCCGAACAAGGGTTCACCATTAAATCAAGGAGAGGTGAGGAGGTGACTGATTGACTCAGCGACAATCCATTGAGATTTCCAAAAAGATGGATTTTCACAACTATGTGAACAAGGAGATAACATAAGCTAGATCAAATGACTTAATGATGTATGCTCGAGGAAAACATACACGGTTAAACATTGGTTGAAATGTGCACCCGAAATATGGGCTAGGTAGCACGATCAATGTTCGAATGATGATTCAATAAGCCATAGACGTAGCATGAAACTACAGACCAATAACTTCAAAGCAATAGGGTTGCTAGAAGTTTAGAATTTACACATCACATACCATTTGTCGGTATTTCGATTAGAAACAACACGGGGACCAAGAAAAGAATGGTGATGATGATCATGACAAATTCTGTCGAGAGGTTTCATGGAGATGTAATCGGTCGGCGATGACATCAAGTCAAAGGAATGATGAAGCGAAAACATATTGGAACCCCGAGTACGCCACAAACTTGGAATCCAGCTTGTTGTTCAAGGCAAAAAAGATCTGACGTGGAAAGTCAATGTAAGCTTAGCTCATCATCGAAAGTTGTGCTCCGGGATTAAGGACCAGGTAGCACAGTTAAAATTTAGGCTTGGAATGACTTGAAGGATTATTAAAGTCATAAGCAACGAAGAATAATTAGAGTTATCGAACCAGAGTGCGGAATTGGTTCACTTACCGGTGTTCTTGAGCGACTTAACAACTCAGAACCCATGAAAAATTAGAATCGGTGAGAAATAATAGCTGATGGAGACTCATAAGATGCAACACAGTTCTTAGATATACTCAAGATACCAGAGGGTAATACTCGACTGTAGATCACGGTAGAGGTTGGACTGGTGTATTGAGTTGCAAAAGACAAGTGCTTTAACTTGTCCAAGAAATGGGATCAAAGAGAAAATATGGTCGAAACCACGATTGTATAGGATCAGTTCACAGATACCAGATGATATTATATCAACAAAATAGTTATTATTACAAGAAGCTTCTATGGTAGGATCTACATCATGTCCATGGGCATGAACACAAAGTTCAAGGTCGACTCCCACTTCTCCAATGCATAACCTTTCATTCACTTCTCGCCTTCAACGAAGTTGTAGTGTTCAAGTCTTATCTGACATAACAACAGTAGAGTATGACCCATAATAGTTTCCGGGTTCACACAGATTCGAAAAGGCATAGGTTCAACCCTTAGGGGCATCTTGGGAACTTATACCACAAGATTCAATGGTAAATAACACAAGCTCGATAGTAGAGCATGGGTGACAAAACGAGAGGATACAATTTACCAAAGGCATTATGTATCCGAGGGAAGACTCACAAGGTTATTGAATATGAAGGACGTTGTTGGATAACACATGACAAAGGGTCTGGTGGTCCACAAGGGATCTGATGTGAGCATCGGTACCCAACCAGAGGGAGAAAGAATGCAAGGAGATCAGATTATAGAAACAACCGACTAATTCAAAGCTCAAATGTAAAGGAATTATGATTTCTCACCCAAGGACCAGAAGCAAATGCTCTGATTAAGAATGGATAAGTTGAATAGACTTAGGGGTACATTCGATGACAACTTGATTGGTCGAGATCCAACTCATGTTTAAAATGACGTCTGAGCCAAAAGGATAATTTTCAGGGAATAACTGATGATTGCGTGCATTCGCAACATATCGAATCAAGTGACTCAAAATGATAGTGACAAAGGATGCCAATAGAGATTACTAGAAGTATGGAATTAACCATAATGCAAGTAAGCAAGAATTTCAAGAGCAAAAAGGCTCCTGAGGATTTTCGGAAGATCGAATGGTATTTTGAAGACTTTTGTAAAACACATGAACAACTGGGGATGAGCGGACACTTGATAAGTGCGAAAATTATTCGTAGGGGTATTCAGGTGACAAAGAACAGCGAGGCACTAAGCTCAAAGGATTCTCAGAACAACAAAGAGAATTTCGGGGTATCTTGCAGTAACAAGATCAACTGGGAAACATTGTATGAATGGCGAGTATACATGGTTATCCATAGGGGTTTATCGATGGAAGGGAATTGCAAAAGCGATGGCACAAAGTATCAAGGGAACATCGGAGAGTAACTTCGGAATCTTCTAGTGCATCAGGCGATCACCTATATCGAGTGGCTCTCCAGGAGGAATTAGTTACGAGAACCTAGAGTTAGATTTAGTAAAATCATTTAACCCGAATAGAAGAGAGATCAGAGTCTCAGAGTATAGACGAGGAGTAAAAGATCATAATACCACCCAATGGCGACGTGGGCCCATGGGCCGCACATCCATGTTAGTAAAACAGTTTCCATCGACTAGACTCGACTTCGGCCAAGGAGTTGGAAAGGGGGGATTCCTACAGGTAGTTGGCTCTAATACCAACTTGTGACGCCCTCGATTCAATCGTACACTAATCATACACGCAAACGTGTACGATCAAGATCAGGGACTCACGGGAAGATAGCACAACACAACTCTACAAACAAAGTAAGTAATACACGCATCATATTACAAGCCAAGGGCCTCGAGGGCTCGAATACAAGAGCTCGATCATAGACGAGTCAGCGGAAGCAGCAATATCTAAGTACATACATAAGTTAAACAAGTTTGCCTTAAGAAGGCTAGCACAAACTGGGATACAGATCGAAAGAGGCGCAGGCCTCCTGCCTGGGATCCTCCTAAACTACTCCTGGTCGTCGTCAGCGGACTGCACGTAGTAGTAGGCACCTCCCGAGTAGTAGTAGTCATCGTCAACGGTGGCGGCTGGCTCCTAGACTCCAACGTCTGCTCGCAGGAATCGGATATAGGAAAGGGGAAAAAGGGGGAGAAAAGCAACCGTGAGTACTCATCCAAAGTACTCTCAAGCAAGGAGCTACACTACATATGTATGCATTGGTATCAAATGGAATAACGCTATCATATGTGGACTGAACTGCAGAATGCCGGAATAAGAGGGGGATAGCTAGTCTTATCGAAGACTACGCTTCTGGCCACCTCCATCTTGCAGCATGTAGAAGAGAACAGAAGGTAAGTTCACCAAGTAGCATCGTGTAGCATAATCCTAACCGATGATCCTCCCCTCGTCGCCCTGTGAGAGAGCGATCACCGGTTGTATCTGGCACTTGGAAGGGTGAGTTTTATTAAGTATCCGGTTCTAGTTGTCATAAGGTCAAGGTACAACTCCAAGTCATCCTGTTACCGGAGATCACGGCTATTCGAATAGATTAACTTCCCTGGAGGGGTGCACCACATAACCCAACATGCTCGATCCCATTTGGCCGGACACACTTTTCTGGGTCATGTCCGGCCTCGGAAGATCAACACCTCGCAGCCCTACCTAGGCACAACAGAGAGGTCAACACGCCGGTCTAAATCCTATGGCGCAGGGGTCTGGGCCCATCGCCCATTGCACACCTGCACGTTGCGAACGCGGCCGGAAGCAGACCTAGCCTAGCAGGCGTTCCAGTCCAATCCGGCGCGCGCCACTCAGTCGCCGACGTCACGAAGGCTTTGGCTGATACCACAACATCGAGTGCCCATAACTGTCCCCGCGTAGATGGTTAGTGCATATATGTAACGCCCTTGATGCGGCTATATCTCCCACGTGTCGATGCACGACTTAGAGGCATAACCACATTGAAAGCAATGTCGCAAGTGAGGTAATCTTCACACAACCCATGTAATACATAAGGGAAAAGATACATCGTTGGCTTACACTCGCCACTTCACACAATACATGAATAAAGCATTACATCAACCAGATACAATCAAGGTCCGACTACGGAACCCAAAATAAAAGAAGACTACCCCAAATGCTACACAGATCCCCGATCGTCCCGACTGGGCTCCACTACTGATCAACTAGAACGAAACAACACAAAGGACAAGATCTTCATCGAGCTCCTCCTTGGGCTTGGTTGCGTCACCTGCTCGGTAACATCGGCTCCTGCAAACTGGTTTTGGAAGTATCTGTGAGTCACAGGGACTCAGCAATCTCACACCCTCGCGATCAAGACTATTTAAGCTTATGGGTAAGGTAAAAGGTATGATGTGGAGCTGCAGCAAGCGACTAGCATATATGGTGGCTAACAAACGCAAATGAGAGTGAGAAGAGAAGGCAAAAGCACGGTCGAACAACTATGATCAAGAAGTGATCCTAGACAACCTACGTCAAGCATAACTCCAACACCGTGTTCACTTCCCGAACTCCGCCGGAAAGAGACCATCACGGTTACACACGCGGTTGATGCATTTTAATTAAGGTTAACTTCAGGTTTTCTACAACCGGACGTTAACAAATTCCCATCTGCCAATAACCGCGGGCACGGCTTTCGAAAGTTCAAATCCCTGCAGGGGTGTCCCAACTTAGCCCATCACAAGCTCTCACGGTCAACGAAGGATATTCCTTCTCCCAAGACATTCCGATTAGTCTCGGCATCCAGGTTACAAGACATTTCGACAATGGTAAAACAAATCCAGCAACACTGCCCGAATGTGCCGACAAATCCCGATAGGAGCTGCACATATCTCGTTCTCAGGGCACACTCAGATGAGACATCCTACGAGTAAAACCAAACTTCAAGTTACCCCGAGGTGGCCCCGCAGTCTACTCGGTTGGACCAACACTCACAGGAGCACTAGCCCGGGGGGGGGGGTAAGAATAAAGATGACCCTTGAGTCTGCAGAACCCAAGGGAAGGTGGTAGGTTGTTAGTGCAAATGGTAAAACCAAGGTTGGGCATTGCTGGAGGAGTTTTATTCAAGGCGAACTGTCAAGGGGTTCCCATTATTACCCAACCACGTAAGGAACGCAAAATCCGGGAACATAACACGGATATGACGGAAACTAGGGTGGCAAGAGTGGAACAAAACACCAGGCATAAGGCGGAGCCTTCCACCCTTTACCAAGTATATAGATGCATTAATTAAATAAGATATATAGTGCTGTAGCATGGAACAACATCTCCATGTTCCAACAAGGGACAAACTTCAATCTTCACCTGCAACTAACAATGCTATAAGAGGGGCTGAGCAAAGCGGTAACATAGCCAAACAACGGTTTGCTAGGACAAGGTGGGTTAGAGGCTTGGTTCAACAATATAGGAGGCATGATAAGCAAGTGGTACGTATCACAGCATAGGCATAGCAAAAGAGAGAGCAACTAGCAAGCAAATATAGAAGTGATTTCGAGGGTATGATCATCTTGCCTGAAATCCCTCAAGGAAGAAGAACGAGTCCATGAAGAAGACAAACGGACGTAGAAGAACGGGTCCTCACAAATGCGACGTTACCGGAACCAAGCCGAAGAAGCAAACACCGGAAAGAAGCAGACAACATAGTAAACAACCAACACATGAACATGGTATGACATGCGGGATGCGGTATGCGATGCATATGCAAGGTTGGACAAGGAATGCATGAACCTGGCCTCAACTTGGAAATCCAAGAGTGCCACTGGAAAGATGAGGTGATTTTGGTTGAAATCGATATAAAGATCACCGGTGAGGGAGTCCTGGATTAGGGGGTGTTCGGGTAGCCGGACTATACCTTCAGCGGGACTCCTGGACTATGAAGATACAAGATTGAAGACTTCGCCCGTGTCCGGATGGGACATTCCTTGGCATGGAAGGCAAGCTTGGCGATGCGGATATTCAAGATCTCCTACCATTGTAACCGACTCTATGTAACCCTAACCCTATCCGGTGCCTATATAAACCGGAGGGTTGTCGTCCGTAGGCAATTAACTCCATATACAACAATCATACCATAGGCTAGCTTCTAGGGTTTAGCCTCCTTGATATCGTGGTAGATCTACTCTTGTACTACCCATATCATTAATATTAATCAAGCAGGACGTAGGGTTTTACCTCCATCAAGAGGGCCCGAATCTGGGTAAAACATCGTGTTCCCTGCCTCCTGTTACCATCCGGCCTAGACGCACAGTTCGGGACCCACTACCCGAGATCCGCCGGTTTTGACACTGACATTGGTGCTTTCATTGAGAGTTCCTCTGTGTCGTCACCTTTAGGCCCGATGGCTCCTTTGATCATCAACAACGATGCGGTCCAGGGTGAGACTTTGCTCCCCGGACAGATCTTCGTCTTCGGCGGCTTCGCTCTGCGGGCCAATTCGCTCGGCCACCTGGAGCAGATCGAAAGCTACGCCCCTGGCCATCAAGTCAGGTTTGGAAGCTTAAACTACACGGCTGACATCCGCAGAGACTTGATCTTCGACGGGCTCGAGCCACGGCCAAGCGCGCCGCACTACCTCGAGGGGCATGATCTAGCTTTGCCCCCGGACAGTGTCCTGGAGGCCGCACACGCATCGGTTCCGACCCCTAACTCGGAGCCTATTGCGCCAATCGAGGATGAACGGTTGGACGTCACCTCGGGGGCTACGATCCCGAAAGCGATCGAGCCGAACGCTAGCCCCGCACTCTGCACGACCCGTGACTCCGAGGATCTGGACTCCTCCCCGGACTCCAAACCTCCCGCGCCCCTGCCAATCGAATCCGATTGGGCGCCGATAATGGAGTTCACCGCCGCAGACATCTTTCAGCATTCGCCTTTTGGCGACATCTTGAATTCTCTTAAGTCTCTCTCTTTATCAGGAGAGCCCTGGTCGGACTACGGTCAGCGAGGGTGGGATACGGACGATGAGGAAACTCAAAGCCCACCCACCACCCACTTTTTAGCCATTGTCGACGATCTAACCGACATGCTTGACTTCAGCTCCAAAGACATCGACGGCTTGGACGACGATGTAGGAGACGGACAGGAACCAGCACCTGTAGGGCGCTGGAAGGCCACCTCGTCATATGACATATACATGGTGGATACTCCAAAAGATGGAGATGGCGATGGAACAGTGGGGGATGACGCCCCCAAGAAACAGCCAAAGCGCCGGCGTCAGCGGCGCCGCTCTAAATCCCGCCAAAGCAAAAACTGTGGTTCCGGCACGGGAGATAATACTACCCCGGATAGCGCCGAAGAACACCCACCTCAGCAAGATTCGGCACAGGAAGATGGAGAAGCCAGCCCTCATGAGAGAGCGGCAGACCGAGAGGTCGAGGATGATAACTATAGGCCTCCCTCCGAAGACGAGGCAAGCCTCGATGACGACGAATTCGTCATACCATCAGACCCCGCCGAACAAGAGCGTTTAAAACGCAGGCTTTTAGCCACGGCAAGCAGCCTCAAGAAAAAGCAGCAACAGCTTAGAGCTGCCCAAGATTTGCTAGCTGACAGATGGACTGAAGTCCTTGCGGCCGAAGAGTATGAACTTGAACGCCCCTCCAAGAGTTACCCGAAGCGCAGGCCGCTACCCCGATCAGAGGAGGAAGCACCTACATCACTAGCGCATGACATGGCAGACCGGCCACCTCGCGGCCGCGACAGAGAGGCCTCTCGGCCCTCCACCCAAGCCATGCCCCGACGCCGCTCAACTAAGGCACGGGAAAATGCGCCCGACCTGCAAGACATACTGGAGGATAAGGCAAGACAAACAAGATCGATCTACGGATCGCGCAGGCGCCCTACGGCATGTGAAAATGATCTTCACTCCGGATACAACAAATCCGGCCGGGCCAAACACAACAGACATAGTTCTTCCGAGCTGCGTCGTGATATAGCCCAGCACAGAGGCGCCGCACACCCGCTATGCTTCACGAATGAAGTAATGGATCATAAAATCCTAGAGGGTTTCAAACCTGTAAACATCGAATCATACGATGGCACAACATATTCGGCGGTATGGATCGAGGATTATCTCCTTCACATCCACATGGCACGCGGCGATGATCTACACGCCATCAAATACCTCCCGCTCAAACTTAAAGGACCGGCCCGGCATTGGCTTAACAGCTTGCCAGCAGACTCAATCGGTTCTTGGGAGGACCTGGAAGCCGCATTCCTCGACAACTTCCAGGGCACTTATGTGCGACCACCGGATGCCGACGACTTAAGCCACATAATTCAGCAGCCAGAGGAATCGGCCAGACAATTCTGGACACGGTTCCTAACAATGAAAAACCAGATAGTCGACTGTCCGGACGCAGAGGCCCTTGCAGCCTTCAAGCATAACATCCGCGACGAGTGGCTTGCCCAGCACCTGGGACAGGAAAAGCCGAAATCCATGGCAGCCCTCACGACACTCATGACCCGCTTCTGCACGGGAGAAGACAGCTGGCTAGCTCGCAGTAACAACTTATCAAAGAACCCTAGTAATTCGGATACCAAGGACAAAAGTGGCAGGACACGTCGGAATAAGCAAAAACGCCGCATTAGCAGCGACAGCAATGAAGACACGACAGTCAATGTCGGATTCAAAGGCTATAAATCCGGTCAGCGGAAAAAGCCATTCAAAAAGAATACTCAGGGCCCGTCCAGTTTGGACAGAATACTCGATCGCTTGTGCCAGATACATGGCACCCCCGAAAGGCCAGCCAATCACACTAACAGGGATTGTTGGGTGTTTAAGCAGGCAGGCAAGTTAAGAGCCGAAAACAGAGACAAGGGGCTGCATAGCGACAACGAGGAGCCCAAGCTGCCGAACAACAATGGACAGAAGGGCTTTCCCCCACAAGTGCCGACGATGAACATGATATACGCAACCCACATTCCCAAGCGGGAGCAGAAGCGTGCGCTACGGGACGTATACGCGATGGAGCCAGTCGCCCCAAAGTTCAACCCATGGTCCTCCTGCCCGATCACTTTTGATCGAAGGGACCATCCCACTAGCATCCGTCATGGCGGCTTCGCCGCATTGGTTCTCGACCTAATCATCGACGGATTTCATCTCACAAGAGTCCTCATGGACGGCGGCAGTAGCCTGAACCTGCTTTATCAGGATACAGTGCGAAAAATGGGCATAGATCCCTCAAGGATTAAGCCCACAAGAACGACCTTTAAAGGCGTTATACCAGGTGTAGAAGCCAACTGTACAGGCTCAGTAACACTTGACGTGGTCTTCGGATCCCCAGACAATTTCCGAAGCGAAGAGTTAATCTTCGATATAGTCCCGTTTCGCAGTGGCTATCATGCCCTGCTCGGACGAACCGCATTCGCAAAGTTCAATGCGGTGCCGCACTACGCATATCTCAAGCTCAAGATGCCAGGCCCTCGAGGAGTAATTACGGTCAACGGGAACACCGAACGCTCCCTCCGTACGAAGGAGCATACGGTGGCTCTCGTAGCGGAGGTACAAAGTAGCCTTCTCTGGCAATTCTCCAGTCCGGCCATTAAAAAGCCAGACACTGCCAAGCGCACCCGGAGTAAACCACAGCAGGACCACCTGGCACACTCTGAGCAAGCGTAGCAATGCGGCCCCAACCCCAGCTTTCGCGACATAGCGAAACCAGTACCTCGCGTACATAACTATGCCCTTGAAATACCATGGGCACAGGGGAAGGGGCACAATAACGGCACACCCAAAATACGGCTTAAAACGTACTAGGGGCTGCCGAATTCTTTTTTTTTAATTTTTTCTTACTTTCAGGACTCCATACTTCGGACGACCTGTTCGGCAATTCGACTGCCGCACAAACGATGCAAGATCTAGGGAGGCAGACAAGCCATGCCGCATTATGGAACTCCCAGGTGGTCTCTGTTACGAGCGGTATACCTGTTTTAAATACAACTCCGCGGCCTGCCCCTGGTCAGGACATACTGAATAGTCCAATATCTTTTGCTTACCACACTATTTGTATCGTTCGGCTTTGATAAATAGCCTCTCTATAAACAATGCTTAGCTTCTTGTCTATTTTTTGCATTATCTTCTTTTCACATTTATGTTTATTAAATGACATGATTGCACCCGTACACCATGGTACGGCAAACACGCCAGGGGCTTTAGTACCCCTCATAATGGTGTGAGAAGTCCGTACACTTTCACAAGTGCGGCACCCCGAACTTATAGCACTATATGCATCGGCTCCGAATCATGATTTGGGTCAATAGTTGGGTTTGCCCGGCACCTATGTTTTGGTGCCTTACGTTCCGCTCTATCGGCTAAGGTAGCACTAGGAGAACCACTGCGATTGTGCCCTGGTTCAGCTGGGTTAAGCACCTCAGTGGAGAAATCTAAAACTGACTGTCATGATGTGGCGAGAGACCGGTCGCTGTTCGAGAGGTTTTTCGAGTCCCTTAAGGCTTATGCCGCTTCGAGCGAGGAGCTGGCTTTGTCCGGCCAAGGTGTGGGTAGCGCCCCGAACTCGGTCTTCCGAACTAGGGGCTTCGCCGAAATTTAAAATTATAGAGTTCTATGGCTAAGTGAGAGTGTTCAAGCATTATAGTCCGATTGCCTGGTTTGTTGTGCTGAGCGCCTCCCTCGAAGGACCCAACTATGGGAAAAAGAGCGCTCAGGTTTATCCCGAACACCCCAGCACTAGTGGCACGGGGGCAGAAGCCGACGACTGGCCATCTCTCAATTTTTGATAAACGGCCGCACAGAAAGTAATATTTTAAATTCAATAAGCATTGCTTAGCGCATATGAACAAGTTTTCAGCGCACAGGATAAACACGAGCGAGTTCATTCAAATATCACATCCTTGGTACATTCATTCGCCACAAGGCGGACACCTGCAAGAACATCCTTGTAGTAGTTCTCGGGCTTGCGATGCTCCTTCCCCGGCGGCGGCCCGTCCTTCACAAGCTTCTCACCGTCCAGCTTACCCCAGTGCACCTTTGCACGGGCAAGGGCCCAACGGGCACCTTCGATGCAGACGGAGCGCTTGATGAACTCAAGCCTCAGACAGGCCTCCACCAGCCGCCGCACCAGCCCGAAATAGCTCCCAAGCAGGGCCTCTCCGGGCCACAACCGAACTATTAAGCCCTTCATGGCCTGCTCGGCCGCCTTGTGGAGCTCGACCAGCTGTTTCAGCTGGTCGCTCAAGGGCACAGGGCGTCCGGCCTCAGAATACTGAGACCAGAACACCTTCTCCGTCGAGCTACCCTCTTCAGCTCGGTAGAATGCGGCGGTATCAGATACGCTGCGGGGAAGATCTGTGAATGCCCCTGGAGAGCTCCGGATTCGGGTAAGTAAGGTAGTTCACTTTTATATTTCTGCTTTGCATAAGTAAGGTAGTCCACCAGCCGCCACTGCTATCTTCCTCATCTCCTCCAACTCTTGGAGGGCCTTTTGGGCTTCGGCCTTGACAGACTTGGCAGCCTCTAGGGCCGTTGCAAGCTCGGATGCTTGCGCCTTCGACTCCAGCTCCAAACTCTCATGTTTTTTCATGAGAGCCTGAAGCTCTTGCTGCACCTCGCCGACCTGAGCCCCAAGTCTGTCTCGCTCGGTGTGCTCCGCGGCCGTTTTCTTTTCGGCCTCAGACAGTGCCTGCTTAAGGGTCGCCACCTCAGTCGTGGCCCCTACAATAAGCAGTACAATCCTGTTACTCTTTCTGCAATCAAGCCTTTTTATAGGCACTTTTTCTGTAAGGTATTTCTTACTTTCTTCTTCCTCGAGCCGCCGCTTGGCAAGGCCGAGCTCTTGCTCGGTCCGCTCGAGGTCCTGCTTCAGGACACCCACCTCCGCAGTCAGTGCGGCGGTGGATAGCAGCGAAGCCTGCATATGCATATTGACTCTTTTTTGTTAGACTCCTGCGATATTTAATAGATCCTCTATTCGGCTTTTCTTTTCGAACGCCAAACAGAGCATTAGGGGCTACTGTCTATGCGGTAATATTTTTACATATTTTTACTTACCTCGAAGCCTGTTAGAAGGCTAGCGCAAGCTTCAATCAGTCCGCTCTTGGCGTACTGAACCTTCTAGATCACCGTACTCATAATAGTACGGTGCCCCTCGTCGATGGAGGCGTCGTCAAGCACCTCCAGCAGATTGTCCGGCACCTCCGGTTGGACAGAGGCCGCCGGCTCAGAAGGCTTGCTCCTCTTGGAAGGAGTTCGCCTACTTCGGTCCGGAACTGTGGAAGATTCCGGCGTGGTGTCCGGCACAAAGCCGGACTGAGAGCCCTGGGGAGCCTTATCCCCTTCACTCCTGGAGTCCGGGAGGTTGCCTTGCGGCTCCTCCGGGACCACCTCCTCCTGCCCCGGAGCTAGTCGCGACGCCACTTCGGCGTCGTCTACAGTGCGGGGGGATACAGCGGGCGGAACTGAGTTCGCGTCCGATGATTCCAGGGAGCCGCCCTGACGATTCGTCGAATTCGGCCCGGGACGGACTGCATAATTACATTTGACATTAGGGAAAGCTGTGCAACAAAGGAACATCATGAGTTACTCTGATATCCGAACTTACGATTTCGCCGGACGCTTGGCCCTGTTTGGCCACTCCTCTTTGCCCTCTTCGGCGTTGGGGGCGTAGTCCGGCGGAGGGGTCTTCCTTTTCCTAGACCCCTCGGCCTCCCCCGTTGGGGCGGCCTTCCTCTTCTCTCCTCCCTCCGCTGGGGGGGGGAGGGTTTTCTTCTTCCTCCTCCTCGTTTTCGCGGGAGGAGGGCGTCTCGGACTCGTCAGATGAAGAGTCCGACACCACCATGTTGCGGGCACTCTTTCGAGTCCCCGTGGTCTTCTTCTTCTTGGCCTTCTTCTCCGGCATCACATAAGGCGCCGGAACCAGCAGCTTCGCTAGTAGAGCTGGGGCTGGGTCTTCGGGCAGCGGAGCCGGACAGTTAATCGGTCCGGATATCGCCCGCCAAGCCTGTCAAAGGAAAGGGAGTTTAGATCCCGCATAGAGTCAAACTATGAAAAAAGCTTAACATCCTGTAAAAGGTGTAGATGGCATACCTCGCTAGCGTGACGCTGCGAGCTGTATCCGCGGTCCTCGGAAGCGGATGTGGGAGCCTCGACGCCCTTGAATAGCATCTTCCAGGCGTCTTCGTATGTTGTGTCGAAGAGCCTGCTGAGGGTTTGATGTTGCGCCTGGTTGAACTTCCACAGATTAAAATCCCGTTGTTGGCACGGGAGGATCCGGCGGACGAGCATAACCTGGATTACATTAACAAGCCAGACTGGCTTGTTCACCAGGGACTGGATGCATGTTTGCAATCCGGTCACCTCTTTTTCGTCACCCCACGACAGGCCCGTCTCTTTCCAGGACATAAGCCGCGTGGGGGGTCCGGATCGGAACTCGGGGGCTGCGGTCCATTTCGGATCGCGCGGCTCGGTGATATAAAACCACCCGGATTGCCATCCCTTTAGGGTCTCCATGAAAGAGCCCTCGAACCATAGGACGTTGGCCATCTTGCCCGCCATGGCGCCTCCGCACTCCGCCTGGCTGCCGTGCACCACCTTGGGCTTGACGTTGAAGGTCTTGAGCCAAAGGCCGAAATGGGGGCGGACGCAGAGAAAAGCCTCGCACACGACGATAAACGCCGAGATGTTGAGGATGAAGTTCGGAGCCAGATCGTGGAAATCCAGGCCGTAGTAGAACATGAGCCCCAGGACAAATGGGTGGAGCGGAAAACCCAGTCTGCGGAGGAAGTGGGGGAGAAATACTACCCTCTCATGGGGCCTTGGGGTGGGGAGAAGCTGCCCCTCTTCGGGAAGCCGGTGCGCGATGTCCTTGGACATGTATCCGGCCTTCCTTAGCTTCTTGACTTTGCCCTTCGTGGCGGAGGAGACCATCCACTTGCCTCCCGCTCCGGACATTGCTGGAGAAGGTTGAGGTGGGAAGTGCGGGCTTGGGCGCTGGAGCTTGGGTGCGCAGGAGATGGATAGGCAAGGGAGGAAGAAGGCGTAGGTAAAAAGGTGGATCCTTGTCCGCTTATATGAGCGGATGCGGTTGTGCGTCCACACCTGCCTAGAAAAACTCGCTTGCCTCCCAAGCGCCATGATAAGTGGCGCGGTTGGGTTACCCACGTCCATATTGATGAGAATCCCGTGATAAGGGGGGTACACGATCTCTGCTTTGACAAGACGTGCCAAGGAAACCGCCTCGCAAAACACGCTGAGGTGGAAAAGTGAAAACGATTCGAGTGAAGGACTTGGATGTAGTGTGATGACGCACTGCGGAATACGTCAGCAGATTTGATTTGTGTTAAAATTATTCTCTCTATGGCAATATGTGGAAGCTTGTTTTGCAGAGCCGGACACTACTCTTGGTGTTTACAATCTTCTATGAAGGACTTGGAGGAGGAACCCGCCTTGCAATGCCGAAGACAATTTGCGCGCCGGACTTGTCATCATTGAAGCCTGGTTCAGGGGCTACTGAGGGAGTCCTGGATTAGGGGGTGTTCGGGTAGCCGGACTATACCTTCAGCCGGACTACTGGACTATGAAGATACAAGATTGAAGACTTCGTCCCGTGTCCGGATGGGACTTTCCTTGGCGTGGAAGGCAAGCTTGGCGATGCGGATATTCAAGATCTCCTACCATTGTAACCGACTCTATGTAACCCTAACCCTATCTGGTGTCTATATAAACCGGAGGGTTGTAGTCCGTAGGCAATCAACTCCATATACAACAATCATACCATAGACTAGCTTCTAGGGTTTAGCCTCCTTGATCTCGTGGTAGATCTACTCTTGTACTACCCATATCATCAATATTAATCAAGTAGGACGTAGGGTTTTACCTCCATCAAGAGGGCCCAAACCTAGGTAAAACATCGTGTTCCCTGCCTCCTGTTACCATCCGGCCTAGACACACAGTTCGGGACCCACTACCCGAGATCTGCCGGTTTTGACACCGACAACCGGAATCGGATGCACGGTTTGGAAATGGCAAGCAACTCAAATATGGCACCGGTCTGCGATAAACAGCAAGTAGCCATCTAAATGCAACAAGATGAACATGCTACAGCACTCAAACATGGCAACAAAATACATGGCAGGGATCCATTCATAATGCTTAACAAAAGATGAACACTGAGCTATGGCCAATTCATCCATTAACAGGTTCAAACAAGAATGGCAAAAATGCAACGGTAAACAGATCTCAGACTTAGTGAAATTAACACTTGTCTGGAATTTCAGATCAGGTAGCACACTTTGGAGCATGAAAACTATATGCTACAGGGCCTGAACATGGCAAAGTAAAGCATGGCCTGGAGCTACTCAAAGAGCTTAACAAAAGTCCCTTAGTGACCATGAGCCAAAAGGGATCAGAAAATAGAATTGCAAGCATGTGAACATGGCAAAAACTTAAACAGATCACCGACTTAGAGAAAAACTGGAGCATGCAAATCAGATTTCAAGTAGGCATGTTTACGAGCTCGATGCACTCATTACAGAGCATGTCATGAAAAACTAAGCATACACCCATCAAGAATACACATTATACAAGCTAGACATGGCAATAACAATAACATAGCATGCACGGATGAACTATAACATCCTTGGCAAAATCGCTAACAAGTAGACAATCTGCCCAGATTCACGAAATAGCAAAAGTAGAGCTCGATTGACTCAAGTTAGGGTGCTCCATAATTGCACACAAAGACATGGATGGATAGAGCACTACAAGATTAACAAATCATCCTTATTGATCATCCTCAAAAGAGGCACGGATCACTAGGAAACAACATGAACATATGGCATATTGATAAAAACAGATCAAGGACTTAGTGGAATTGCTAAGTCCCTGAAATCAGCATTAACGAAGGCACTACTTTGCAAGCTTGTGCTAGTCACCACACATATCACAAGAATACACGGATAGCACCTCTGGAAAGATGGCAAAGCATATAGCAAAACTCATGTAGAGCTCAGGGGCATATCATGCACACAAAAATCATGGCAAAAATGAAATAGCTATTTGATGCAGCAGATCTGACAACTAACTCAAATAGCACTCTTCCAACATCATTTCGGGCATCAAGATGAACTCAAATTAAAATGATGCAATGAGATGAAATGATGTGCTCTCTGAGACGAACATTCTGATATGCTACACGCCCAAATCGGATCTACGGATGCAAAGTTACGATGCGATGAACATGGCCATATGAATCTGGTAATTTCAGGGACTTAGTGGAATTATACCTCCGCGAAAAGTCAATGCGGGATGAGGATATCCGGGACGAAGAGATCCGGGGACGGCGCGGGCGTTTGGTTCGCGAATCGGTGGATCTGGTCCACCCTCACCAGATCCGGCCGGCGAGGGAGGAGGACTCCAGCGAGGCGGCTCGCTCCGGCGACGAGGGATTCCGGCGGGAGGAGCGGGGCACGCCGGCGAGGTGAGGTGCTCGGGCCAGCCTGGCAACGGCGGATGGCGGCGGCGAGCTCTCGCGCGGTGAGGCGCGAAGGCTGCGGGCGGTGGAGGCGGCGCACGACGGCCTAGGCGGCGGGGAGGCACCGGCGAGAGGGCGCATGGCGGCGGCGGCGGTCTCGGTTGGCGCGCGGGCGCAACGTCGACGGGAGCTGGACGGCGCGGCTCTGCGCGGACGCGGCGGATCCGGGCCCATGCGGGCCTGCCTCGGGCCCCATGGGCCGCGGCGGGGGAGGAGAGAGAGGACGGTGAGGTGGCGGCGCCGGATTCGCTGAGGCGGCGGGGAAGGCGACGTGGCCTCTTCTGATTGGTCCGGGTGACACGTCCGGCGGACATGTCCAGCTCGTCAGGGACGTGTCCGGCGGTGCGAGGATGAAGAAGACTAGGGTTAGATCTGCGCGGAAATTTCAGGGGAGGCCACATATTTATAGGTAGAGGGAGCTAGGAGAGTCCAAATGAGGTGCGGTTTTCGGCCAGGCGATCGTGATCGAACGACCGAGATGATGGAGGAGGTTTTGGTGGGTTTTGGGGCCAAATTGGAGGGGTGTTGGGCTGCAACACACATGAGGCCTTTTCGGTTCCTCGGTTAACCGTTGGAGCATCAAACAAAGTTCAAATGGTACGAAACTTGACAGGCTGTCTACCGGTAGTAAACCAAGGCCGCTTGGCAAGTCTCGGTCCAATCCGGAAATGTTTAACCCCCACATATGAAAAGAAGATAGAAAGGACCACCGAAGGAGATAGGAGCGCCGGAATGCAAAACGGACAACTGGGAAAAAGCATGGATGCATGAGACAAACATGTATGCAAAAGAAATGCACATGATGACATGATATGCAATGCATGACACGCAAGCAAAGACAACACAACGACAGCGAATAACTGGAGGACACCTGGCACATCGATCTCGGGGCGCTACAGTATAGGCCAGTGGCCAAACTCAGATCAAATACCAAGATCTCGTTAAACGTGTTAAGTATCCGCGAACGCCGACCAGGGTCAGGCCCACCTCTCTCCTAGGTGGTCTCAACCTGCCCTGTCGCTCCGTCACAAAGTAACAGTCGGGGGCCGTCGGGAACCCAGACCCACCTCTACCGGGATGGAGCCACCTGCCCCTTCAGCCCCCAACTCCGAACAATACCACAGGTAATGTAACAGTGTAAAGTATATAGTATATGCCCGTGATCACCTCCCGAAGTGATCACGGCCCAGTAGTATAGCATGGCAGACGGACAAGAGTGTAGGGCCACTAATGGAACACTAGCATCCTATACTAAGCATGTAGGATTGCAGGTAAGGTATCAACAGTTGTAGCAACAATGACAGGCTATGCATCAGAATAGGATTAACGGAAAGCAGTAACATGCTACACTATTCTAATGCAAGAAGTAGAGAGAAGAGTAGGCGATATCTGGTGATCAAATGGGGGGCTTGCCTGGTTGCTCTGGCAAGAAAAAGGGGTTGTCAACACTGTAGTTGTACTGGGTAGCCGCGGCGTCGGTCTCGGTGTCTAGCGAGAGAAGAGGGGGGAAGAAACAATAAATATTAAGCAAAAAGATGCATAGGGATGCATGACATGACAAGTAGCGGTGCTAGGGGTGCCCTAACGCGGTAAGAGGTGGTACCGGTGAAGGGAGGAAACATCCGGGAAAATATCCCCAGTGTTTCGCGTTTTCGGACAAACGAACCGGAGGGGGAAAGTTACGTGTTTACTATGCTAGGGATGCGTGGCGGACGAACGGGCTGCGTATCCGGATTCTCGTCTCGTCGTTCTAAGAAACTTTCATGTACAAAGTATTTTCATCCGAGTTACGGATTATTTTATATTGATTTTAATGATTTAAGCGTTTTCTAAAATTACTGGAATTTATTTAATCCAAATTGACCAAGTCAATTTGACTGGTCAAAAGGAGAGTTGGTAGCCCACATGTCATAGGCTATACCTAAACTAATAAATAAAAACTAACTTAATCAAATGGGGCCCATATGTCATAGTATATCAACTAACCTAACTAGTGCTAATTAATCCCTAATCTAATTGAACAGGGCCGGCCACAGGCACACAACCGGCCACATCGTGGTGGTGCATGCACGCATAGGCACATGGCCATGGCCACGGCCACCACCAGCAGCAGTGTTCGGCGGCGGCGACAGAGAGTAGCAACAGGCAGCGAGCAGCACACGCAGCTGCGGCAACGAGCAGCACAAGCAATAGCAACAGCGGCAGAAGCTAAGGGCAGTAGCTAAGCAGCGGCAAAGCCAGAAGGCAGCAAGTGTGCGCGCGCGGCCGGGAGCAGCAGCCTGCGGCTGCGGGCAAGTGGGCAGGCGCGCGCATGTGCGCGGGGCCGGTGCCGCAAGCAGAGCAGCACAGTAGCGGCAGCGCCGACACGAGCTGGGGCGCAGCGGCGGCACTAGCGGCGGGTCGCGCAACAAGGAAACTGGAATATCATAAGCAGGGGGCGTGGGCACGTACTGAACTGAGCTTACAGGAAGCAACGGCCATGGCGGACGAGCACGAGACAACCCAATCGACGGCGGAATCGAACGGAAAAGCGGGGGGATGAGGAGAGGCGCTCACAGCGAAGGTCGTAGGCGAGCTCGACGAGGCCGGGGTGGACCGGAGTGATGGAACGACCGTGAGGTCGTGGCGGGCGAGCACGGAGAAGACGACGATGGCGCCGGCAACCAAGTGCCTCGGCTTGAGGCGACGCCCGGGACCGATTAAGTCGAGCGCGGTGGAGCTCCTAGACGCCCTCCCGCACGCCGGAGACGCCTATGGCCGTGACAACGACGACGGGCAGCGGTCACTTCGGGATCTCACGAGCTCGATTTGGTCTAGAGAGGAAGGGGAACGATGGGGATCGAGGGGGGAGACGGTCGACACGGGGGCTAGGGTTCCGGAGGGGCGAGGGGATACTTGTAGGCGCCGGGGGGATACAGGATGGTCGCCACGCACGACCACGGCCGGAGGACGGCCGCCACGGCCCCCCGTCTCATGTAGCGAGAGGAAGAGGACAAGTGGGGGTGGGCTGGGCCTATTTTTGCTAAATGGGCCACGGTCTAGTAGCTTAGGTCCCTTTTTCTTTTTACTACTAGTTTTCCATTTTCTCATCTGTTTAATTATTTAGTCAATGTTTTGTACTTTCTTTTTGCGTCAAAATACTTTTAAAATGTAAAACCTTGACACATAATTACTATGCATTATTTTGCACTACCACACCCAAAAAAATTGGGTTCAAGATAATTTATTAAGTTCGAGTTTATATTTAAATGTGATAAAAAGTTGTTGTTGGTCCACTATTTTAATATCCAGCCTGGCAACGGCGGATGGCGGCGGCGAGCTCTCGCGCGGTGAGGCGCGAAGGCTGCGGGCGGTGGAGGCGGCGCACGACGGCCTAGGCGGCGGGGAGGCACCGGCGAGAGGGCGCATGGCGGCGGCGGCGGTCTCGGTTGGCGCGCGGGCGCAACGTCGAAGGGAGCTGGACGGCGCGGCTCTGCGCGGACGCGGCGGATCCGGGCCCATGCGGGCCTGCCTCGGGCCCCATGGGCCGCGGCGGGGGAGGAGAGAGAGGACGGTGAGGTGGCGGCGCCGGATTCGCTGAGGCGGCGGGGAAGGCGACGTGGCCTCTTCTGATTGGTCCGGGTGACGCATCCGGCGGACATGTCCAGCACGTTGGGGACGTGTCCGGCGGCGCGAGCATGAAGAAGACTAGGGTTAGATCTGCGCGGAAATTTTGGGGGAGGCCACATATTTATAGGTAGAGGGAGCTAGGAGAGTCCAAATGAGGTGCGGTTTTCGGCCACGCGATCGTGATCGAACGACCGAGATGATGGAGGAGGTTTTGGTGGGTTTTTGGGTCAAATTGGAGGGGTGTTGGGCTGCAACACACACGAGGCCTTTTCGGTTCCTCGGTTAACCGTTGGAGCATCAAACGAAGTCCAAATGGTACGAAACTTGACAGGCGGTCTACTGGTAGTATACCAAGTCCGCATGGCAAGTCTCGGTCCAATCCGGAAATGTTTAACCCCCACATATGAAAATAAGATAGAAAGGACCACCGGAGGAGATAGGAGCGCCGGAATGCAAAATGGACAACTGGGAAAAAGCATGGATGCATGAGACGAACATGTATGCAAAAGAAATGCACATGATGACATGATATGCAATGCATGACACGCAAGCAAAGACAACACAATGACAGCGAATAACTAGAGGACACCTGGCACATCGGTCTCGGGGCGCTACAACACTCCACCACTACGAGAGGATCTCGTCCCGAGATCTAGAATGGCACCGGAGGGGAAAAAGGAAGGGGAAAAGAAGAGGTAAAACTTAGTTGCTTCTTTGACAAAAGAATGAAACCAAAGAACCTTGAGAGGTTGAACAAATTGAAAGAAAGAATACAACAAAGATGAACGAGGTTGAAAACACTTCGTTAGAGAGGAGGAACATTACGGGAACCTTGTGGGTTGAAAGACATAAGAAAAGGTTACAATGGACAAGAAGTAGATGCAAGCACTCCGATTGAAACAAGATGCAAGACTTTATAAGACGAAAAGAACTTGAGCAGATGACACAACGCTCCGGTTAAAACAAGACAGAGAAGGCATAATAATGATATAATTTGGAGAGCACTCCGGTAGAAAAGAGAAGAAAGCTTGATAAGATGAAAAGAAATTGAGGGGATGACATGACACTCTGGTTGAATGAATTAGCAAAGGAAAGAACATGATCTTGACAAAACAAGATGATGGGTGGAAGAGAGCAACATCACAATGCCTCCGGAAGAAAGAAATAGACGATAGATAAATGAAAAAGAAGGAATTGAGAAGAAAATGTCAACTTCTGCCACAAATGATCTTGGAAGGCACCCTTCCAAGAAGGTTAAAATGGAGTTGTTGGGAAAGACCAACGACAAAATGAATAAGTTTGTAGTGGGCTTATGGAAAAACATCTCAAAACTATGAGGTGAAATTTTGCCACTAACGGAACCAATAAATTGGATTGATATCGGCAAGGAGACGAGAAACTATTTCACCGGAAGGATAAATGAAAAACTTGGGTCATTTATAAGCACCTTAAATAGCAACAATCCTTAGGGAAAGCTTTAGGTGAAATATAACCCAAGATAACTCAAATGACGAGATTGATGGATTTAAAATATCTCATTCTTGACAACTTGCGAATCATGAAACACGAAAGAAATTATATAGAATGACATAATACCACCTCCAATGATACGGCAGAAAGAATTGCACACCGGATTGCAATGATGAATAAAGCTTGAACTCCTCTGAAAAGAATCTTGATGAATACTTCGAAAAAGAATTAAATCCTTTATGTACCATCATGTAGAACCTCCATGAAGAACTCCGGTAAACAAAAGAATGAACAAACGAAAGGAAAGAGAAGTTGAAAACACAAGGTGAATCCTTGTAAAGATTTAGATAGATCTCCATGATTACATAATTGCGAGAGCTTGGAATTCCGGGAAAGAAAGATGAGCACTTGAAACCAAGAATATGTATGATGAACCACTCCGGAATAAGGAATTGAATCATTTGGATGAAACAAGAATAAGAATTACATTATGTTTATCCTTCACCAATTAAAGATGAAAATCAACGGATTTGGCACACTACTTATTCTCGTAGCAAGGATTAAGAGAGATATAGTGCCAACTTGGGAAGGTCTTCTATGAACTACCGGTAGGATTGACAACGACTAAATTGATAAGGAAGAGAAATCTGGAAGAACCACCGTAAGAAATGAAAATGAATGAAGAAAAGATAAAGGAACACCGGGAAGAATTATGAAATGAATGAAGATACTTGAGAGAATTTAGATACAACAGAAGCGAAGAGATCACGTGCTGATTAAAGAATATTGAATGATGCACCAGTGAGATTTGGGGAACGAGAGTTGAAAGCTGAGAATGAACAAGTCTTCTGAAATGATGGGCTCCAGATAATCAAACTGAAAATACCCTTGAATATCTCCTGATGGGTGAAAAAGATTCTCACAATCGAAAATAATTATGAGAGGATGGCAACAAGCTAGCGCCATGAATCTTGAAGAGAATGGAGCAAGATTAAAGAGAAACTCTACTTTGGTCTTCAATATCTGAGAATGACGATGAGAAACACCATCATGACTTATTTAGGCACTCCGGAAGAATCAAAACGAAGAGGTTGAGCCAACGATGAAAAGAATTTAACCGATCTTGGAGAAAGGCATTTCACTGATGATAAATCATTCTTACGTCAAACTTCGAAAATAATATTTTGAGGATCGCTCCGGGAAAATAAGAAGAGTCAGGTAAGATCTTGGGAAAAACCATGTGGGTTAGGGCCCACTAAAAAGAAACACCTTTGAAATGATTGCTTGAAAAGAGAGATTGCACCGGTTAAATTAAAAGGCTTGAATGAGATAACAACCTCGAAAGATCTTGAACGAATGCAGAGTGGAAACACGAATCTTTTGGATATCTTGAGCACTCCGAAATAATAAATAGCGAGAAGTGGAATGATAATGAGGTGCACCGGCATGAGAGGGTATTTGAAATACGGAAAAGAATATGATCAACACCGAAAGCTTGAATTGGATCCACCGAAGAAGAAAATGAGTGAAGAGTGGTGAACTTGAAGCTCTGTAAGAATCTTCTTGAGAATTACCGGATAAGAATATTAGATAAAAGAATGGAAAGGCTTGACATCCATACGATGGATAATTGAATAATAAATCTGAATCCTTCAAGAACACAAGGGTGGGAGGGTGGGAAAACACTGTTGAGAATGAAACGAACACCGTTGAGAAGAAATGATAATTGATCTTGCTGTTGTTGAAATGATCGGATCCACTTGAAGACAAAACACGCTGGTGAAAAGGATTGACAAGACAATCTTGATGATCAAGAAGGATTGGTATCCACATCGGAGTATGAGAACACCGCTTAGGAAAAGGTATGGAATCAACATTTGACATCGAAGCAACTCGAATACCACAACTGAAAACAAAAAAAAACAAAGGATTGGCTTGCAGAATAAGCCGGAACAAACATATGATAGAGATTTCATCCGAAGTTTTCGTGGTGGGGCCTACACGGGCTCGATCGTACAACACCATCATGTACAAGGCAGTGCACATGACATACGAAGCGTCCCCGAGTCGGCATAGCCGGGGACTCTTTAAGACACAACGAGACCACTGTAAAACCGACAGTGAATAGGCGGACCACTAGACGTCGAACCCCAATTTCATATCATACATCCGATGAAAATATATCCTAAGAGCTACTTGAATTCCCACTTATAAACTCCCGAAACTTTCCGGTTATGCAATCAGGTGTTGGGGATACAGGGGAAGCATAATATCTCACCCAAAACTAGCAAATCCTACATGCAGCTGTATCCATCCTTCAACACATAACCAAGAAACCTTCAGAAATCGTCTACCTCAACCTTCGAAAAGCATCTGTTATACGAGTTATGGCAATACTCCCGAACTCCCGCCCCAGTACTGGGTGGCGTTGAGGTTATCTCACCAACAACTGCATAAAAGAGATTTTCGATGTCGGCCAAACTATACTCAGGTATTCCAGAACTGCAGCGATAAAATTGTGACGACAACACCTCGGAGCTCAACTTCCCGGGACACTGCCACAACCCCTAAATGTCAGGAGGCACCAAGAACAATGTTCTCGTCACAAAACCATCGGAATGATTCCAAGATACCCGCGTGACCTAATTTTTTTTAGTGAAATTTGAGAAGAGAAGAGACAAAACTCTACGTCAGGATGCCTTACCAGAGCGATGAAGGGACTAGGGAGTAAAAAGAATTCCTAAAATCTCCGATATATAATTCCTAAATGACTCAAAACATTTTTCTAGACTCAACTCGGCTGCTAAAAACGATCAAGCAGTGGGGGCTCCTAAGGTCGGGGAAGGCTCTGATACCAACTTGTAACACCCTCGATGCGGCTATATCTCCCACGTGTCGAAGCACGACTTAGAGGCATAACCGCATTGAAAGCAATGTCGCAAGTGAGGTAATCTTCACACAAACCATGTAATACATAAGGGAAAAGATACATCGTTGCCTTACACTCGCCACTTCACACAATACATGAATAAAGCATTACATCAACCAGATACAATCAAGGTCCGACTACGGAACCCAAAATAAAAGAAGACTACCCCAAATGCTACACAGATCCCTGATCGTCTCGACTGGGCTCCACTACTGATCAACTAGAACGAAACAACACAAAGGACAAGATCTTCATCGAGCTCCTCCTTGAGCTTGGTTGCGTCACCTGCTCGGTAACATCGGCACCTGCAAACTGGTTTTGGAAGTATCTGTGAGTCACGGGGACTCAGCAATCTCACACCCTCGCGATCAAGACTATTTAAGCTTATGGGTAAGGTAAAAGGTATGATGTGGAGCTACAGCAAGCGACTAGCATATATGGTGGCTAACAAACGCAAATGAGAGCGAGAAGAGAAGGCAAAAGAACGGTCGAACAACTATGATCAAGAAGTGATCCTAGACAACCTACGTCAAGCATAACTCCAACACCGTGTTCACTTCCCGGACTCCGCTCGAAAGAGACCATCACGGTTACACACGCGGTTGATGCATTTTAATTATGGTCAACTTCAGGTTTTCTACAACCAGACGTTAACAAATTCCCATCTGCCCATAACCGCGGGCACGGCTTTCGAAAGTTCAAATCCCTGCAGGGGTGTCCCAACTTAGCCCATCACAAGCTCTCACGATCAACGAAGGATATTCCTTCTCCCAAGACATTTCGATCAGACTCGGCATCCAGGTTACAAGACATTTCGACAATGGTAAAACAAATCCAGCAACACTGCCCGAATGTGCTGACAAATCCCGATAGGAGCTGCACATATCTCGTTCTCAGGGCACACTCATATGAGACATCCTACGAGTAAAACCAAACCTCAAGTTGCCCCGAGATGGCCCCGCAGTCTGCTCGGTCGGACCAACACTCAGAGGATCACTGGCCCGGGGGGGGGGGGTTAGAATAAAGATGACCCTTGAGTCTGCAGAACCCAAGGGAAGGTGGTAGGTTGTTAGTGCAAATGGTAAAACCAAGGTTGGGCATTGCTGGAGGAGTTTTATTCAAGGCGAACTGTCAAGGGGTTCCCATTATTACCCAACCGCGTAAGGAACACAAAATCCGGGAACATAACACCGATATGACGGAAACTAGGGTGGCAAGAGTGGAACAAAACACCAGGCATAAGGCCGAGCCTTCCACCCTTTACCAAGTATATGGATGCATTAATTAAATAAGATATATAGTGATATCCCAACAAGTAAACATGTTCCAACAAGGAACAACATCTCCATGTTCCAACAAAGGACAAACTTCAATCTTCACCTGCAACTAACAACGCTATAAGAGGGGCTGAGCAAAGCGGTAATATAGCCAAACAACGGTTTGCTAGGACAAGGTGGGTTAGAGGCTTGGTTCAACAATATAGGAGGCATGATAAGCAAGTGGTAGGTATCGCAGCATAGGCATAGCAAAAGAGCGAGAAACTAGCAAGCAAAGATAGAAGTGATTTTGAGGGTATGATCATCTTGCCTGAAATCCCGCAAGGAAGAAGAACGAGTCCATGAAGAAGACAAACGGACGTAGAAGAACAAGTCCTCACAAATGCGACGTTACCGGAACCAACTCGAAGAAGCAAACACCGGAAAGAAGCACACAACATAGTAAACAACCAACACATGAACATGGTATGACATGCGGGATGCTGTATGCGATGCATATGCATGGTTGGACAAGGAAAGCATGAACCTGGCCTCAACATGGAAATCCAAGAGTTCCACTAGAAAGATGAGGTGATTTCGGTTGAAATTAATATAAAGGTCACCGGAATCGGATGCACGGTTTGGAAATGGCAAGCAACTCAAATATGGTACCGGTCTGCGATAAACAGCAAGTAGCCATCTAAATGCAACAAGATGAACATGCTACAGCACTCAAACATGGCAACAAAATACATGGCAGGGATCCATTCATAATGCTTAACAAAAGATGAACACTGAGCTACGGCAAATTCATCCATTAACAGGTTCAAACAAGAATGGCAAAAATGGAAACGGTAAACAGATCTCAGACTTCGTGAAATTAACACTTGTCTGGAATTTCAGATCAGGTAGCACACTTTGGAGCATGAAAACTATATGCTACAGGGCCTGAACATGGCAAAGTAAAGCATGGCCTGGAGCTACTCAAAGAGCTTAACAAAAGTCCCTTAGTGACCTTGAGCCAAAAGGGATCAGAAAATAGAATTGCAAGCATGTGAACATGGCAAAAACTTAAACAGATCACCGACTTAGAGAAAAACTGGAGCATGCAAATCAGATTTCAAGTAGGCATGTTTACGAGCTCGATGCACTCACTACAGAGCATGTCATGACAAACTAAGCATACACCCATCAAGAATACACATTATACAAGCTAGACATGGCAATAATAATAACATAGCATGCATGAATCAACTATAACATCCTCGGCAAAATCGCTAACAAGTAGACAATCTGCCCAGATTCACGAAATAACAAAAGTAGAGCTCGATTGACTCAAGCTAGGTTGCTCCATAATTGCACACAAAGAAATGGATGGATAGAGCACTACAAGATTAACAAATCATCCTTACTGATCATCCTCAAAAGAGGCACGGATCACTAGGAAACAACATGAACATATGGCATATTGATAAAAACAGATAAATGACTTAGTGGAATTGCTAAGTCCCTGAAATCAGCATTAATGAATGCACTACTTTGCAAGCTTGTGCTAGTCACCACACATATCACAAAAATACATGGATAGCACCTCTGGAAAGATGGCAAAGCATATAGCAAAACTCATGTAGAGCTCAGGGGCATATCATGCACACAAAAATCATGGCAAAAATGACAAATAGCTATTTGATGCAGGAGATCTGACAACTAACTCAAATAGCACTCTTCCAACAGCATTTCGGGCATCAAGGTGAACTCAAATGAAAATGATGCAATGAGATGAAATGATGTGCTCTCTGAGACGAACATTTTGAAATGCTACATGCCCAAATCGGATCTACGGATGCAAAGTTACGATGCGATGAACATGGCCATATGAATCTGGTAATTTCGGGGACTTAGTGGAATTATACCTCCGCGAAAAGTCAACGCGGGATGAGGATATCCGGGACGAAGAGATCCGGGGACGGCGTGGGCGTTTGGTTCGCGAACCGGTGGATCTGGTCCACCCTCACCAGATCCGCCCGGCGAGGGAGGAGGACTCCAGCGAGGCAGCTCGCTCCGGCGACAAGGGACTCCAGCGGGAGGAGCGGGGCACGCCGGCGAGGTGAGGTGCTCGGGCCGGCCTGGCAACGGCGCATGGCGGCAGCGAGCTCGCGCGCGGCGAGGTGCGAAGGCGGCGGGCGGTGGAGGCGGCGCACGGCGGCCTAGGTGGCGGGGCGGCGCCGCCGGGAGGGCGCATGGCGGCGGCGGTCTCGCTTGGTGCGCGGGCGCAGCGTCGACTAGAGCTGGACGGCGCGGCTCGGCGCGGATGCGGCGGATCCGGGCCCGGGTGGGCCTGCTTCGGGCCCCATGGGCCGCGACGGGGGAGAAGAGAGAGGACGGTGAGGTGGCGGCGCCAGATTCGCTGAGGCGGCGGCGAAGGCGACGTGGCCTCTTCTGATTGGTCCGGGTGACGCGTCCGGCGGACATGTCCAGCTCGTCAGGGACGTGTCCGGCGGCGCGAGGATGAAGAAGACTAGGGTTAGATCTGCGCGGAAATTTCAGGGGAGGCCACATATTTATAGGTAGAGGGAGCTAGGAGAGTCCAAATGAGGTGCGGTTTTCGGCCAGGCGATCGTGATCGAACGACCGAGATGATGGAGGAGGTTTTGGTGGGTTTTGGGGCCAAATTGGAGGGGTGTTGGGCTGCAACACACATGAGGCCTTTTCGGTTCCTCGGTTAACCGTTGGAGCATCAAACAAAGTTCAAATGGTACGAAACTTGACAGGCGGTCTACCGGTAGTAAACCAAGGCCGCTTGGCAAGTCTCGGTCCAATCCGGAAATGTTTAACCCCCACATATGAAAAGAAGATAGAAAGGACCACCGAAGGAGATAGGAGCGCCGGAATGCAAAACGGACAACTGGGAAAAAGCATGGATGCATGAGACAAACATGTATGCAAAAGAAATGCACATGATGACATGATATGCAATGCATGAAACGCAAGCAAAGACAACACAACGACAGCGAATAACTGGAGGACACCTGGCACATCGATCTCGGGGCGCTACAGTATAGGCCAGTGGCCAAACTCAGATCAAATACCAAGATCTCGTTAAACGTGTTAAGTATCCGCGAACGCCGACCAGGGTCAGGCCCACCTCTCTCCTAGGTGGTCTCAACCTGCCCTGTCGCTCCGTCACAAAGTAACAGTCGGGGGCCGTCGGGAACCCAGACCCACCTCTACCGGGATGGAGCCACCTGCCCCTTCAGCCCCCAACTCCGAACAATACCACAGGTAATGTAACAGTGTAAAGTATATAGTATATGCCCGTGATCACCTCCCGAAGTGATCACGGCCCAGTAGTATAGCATGGCAGACGGACAAGAGTGTAGGGCCACTAATGGAACACTAGCATCCTATACTAAGCATGTAGGATTGCAGGTAAGGTATCAACAGTTGTAGCAACAATGACAGGCTATGCATCAGAATAGGATTAACGGAAAGCAGTAACATGCTACACTATTCTAATGCAAGAAGTAGAGAGAAGAGTAGGCGATATCTGGTGATCAAATGGGGGGCTTGCCTGGTTGCTCTGGCAAGAAAAAGGGGTTGTCAACACTGTAGTTGTACTGGGTAGCCGCGGCGTCGGTCTCGGTGTCTAGCGAGAGAAGAGGGGGGAAGAAACAATAAATATTAAGCAAAAAGATGCATAGGGATGCATGACATGACAAGTAGCGGTGCTAGGGGTGCCCTAACGCGGTAAGAGGTGGTACCGGTGAAGGGAGGAAACATCCGGGAAAATATCCCCAGTGTTTCGCGTTTTCGGACAAACGAACCGGAGGGGGAAAGTTACGTGTTTACTATGCTAGGGATGCGTGGCGGACGAACGGGCTGCGTATCCAGATTCTCGTCTCGTCGTTCTAAGAAACTTTCATGTACAAAGTATTTTCATCCGAGTTACGGATTATTTTATATTGATTTTAATGATTTAAGCGTTTTCTAAAATTACTGGAATTTATTTAATCCAAATTGACCAAGTCAATTTGACTGGTCAAAAGGAGAGTTGGTAGCCCACATGTCATAGGCTATACCTAAACTAATAAATAAAAACTAACTTAATCAAATGGGGCCCATATGTCATAGTATATCAACTAACCTAACTAGTGCTAATTAATCCCTAATCTAATTGAACAGGGCCGGCCACAGGCACACAACCGGCCACATCGTGGTGGTGCATGCACGCATAGGCACATGGCCATGGCCACGGCCACCACCAGCAGCAGTGTTCGGCGGCGGCGACAGAGAGTAGCAACAGGCAGCGAGCAGCACACGCAGCTGCGGCAACGAGCAGCACAAGCAATAGCAACAGCGGCAGAAGCTAAGGGCAGTAGCTAAGCAGCGGCAAAGCCAGAAGGCAGCAAGTGTGCGCGCGCGGCCGGGAGCAGCAGCCTGCGGCTGCGGGCAAGTGGGCAGGCGCGCGCATGTGCGCGGGGCCGGTGCCGCAAGCAGAGCAGCACAGTAGCGGCAGCGCCGACACGAGCTGGGGCGCAGCGGCGGCACTAGCGGCGGGTCGCGCAACAAGGAAACTGGAATATCATAAGCAGGGGGCGTGGGCACGTACTGAACTGAGCTTACAGGAAGCAACGGCCATGGCGGACGAGCACGAGACAACCCAATCGACGGCGGAATCGAACGGAAAAGCGGGGGGATGAGGAGAGGCGCTCACAGCGAAGGTCGTAGGCGAGCTCGACGAGGCCGGGGTGGACCGGAGTGATGGAACGACGGTGAGGTCGTGGCGGGCGAGCACGGAGAAGACGACGATGGCGCCGGCAACCAAGTGCCTCGGCTTGAGGCGACGCCCGGGACCGATTAAGTCGAGCGCGGTGGAGCTCCTAGACGCCCTCCCGCACGCCGGAGACGCCTATGGCCGTGACAACGACGACGGGCAGCGGTCACTTCGGGATCTCACGAGCTCGATTTGGTCTAGAGAGGAAGGGGAACGATGGGGATCGAGGGGGGAGACGGTCGACACGGGGGCTAGGGTTCCGGAGGGGCGAGGGGATACTTGTAGGCGCCGGGGGGATACAGGATGGTCGCCACGCACGACCACGGCCGGAGGACGGCCGCCACGGCCCCCCGTCTCATGTAGCGAGAGGAAGAGGACAAGTGGGGGTGGGCTGGGCCTATTTTTGCTAAATGGGCCACGGTCCAGTAGCTTAGGTCCCTTTTTCTTTTTACTACTAGTTTTCCATTTTCTCATCTGTTTAATTATTTAGTCAATGTTTTGTACTTTCTTTTTGCGTCAAAATACTTTTAAAATGTAAAACCTTGACACATAATTACTATGCATTATTTTGCACTACCACACCCAAAAAAATTGGGTTCAAGATAATTTATTAAGTTCGAGTTTATATTTAAATGTGATAAAAAGTTGTTGTTGGTCCACTATTTTAATATCCAAGGGAAATTTAATATTTCTAAAATGTTAATTCTTTCATGAAAAATTGTTAGTGAATATTTCTAACCCACCGAACATTTTTGTTTTACCGTTTGAAGAAATAATAATTTGACTTTATTTTAAATTAGAATTTGAATCGGGTTTGAACTGACGCGAGATTAACAACAGTAACCGAGTGACGGGGCATCATTAGCAGGGTTTACTGTAGCTTGAATATCCGGGCGTCACACATACCAGCTTTTCTCATCTCAATAAGTTCCTCAGATAGTCATCATTATTGCCTTTCACTTGTACGACCGAATAGTGTGGATAATAATAGTGCACGTGTATTGGACTATGCTAGAATCTGCAAGCATTCAATTCAGGAGAGAAGACAAGGTAATATGGGCTCTTTTGTCATATCAACAATAATGCATATGAGAGCCACTTTAACATTTTAATTATGGTCTTCTCCTCTTGACCCCCAAAGAACAAGAAAATAAATAAAACTATTTACACGGGAAAGCTCCCAACAAGCAAAAGAAGAACGAGAAATTTTTTTGGGTTTTATTTTTAATTACTACTACAAGCATGGAAAGTAAACTAATTAAAAGCTACAACTAATTTTTTTGTCTTTCTTAAGGTTTATTAAACACACAAGAAGAAAGCATAAAAAACGAAAATAAACTAGCATGGATGATACAATGGAAAAGTATGAGCACCGACAACTAGCAATGAGTGTGTGAACGTGAATGTAATGTCGGTGAGAAATACGTACTCCCCCAAGTTTAGGCTTTTGCCCTAAGTTGGTCTATGGCCACGGCTGGCCTGGCGGATATCCAAAGTAATAGTTGGGATCGTACTGAGATGCAGCAGCTATTGCCTCATGAGCTGCCGCTTGGAGATGGGCCGTCTCCGTCCTCCTCTTATACTCGTCCGCCCCCTCCCTGGTTATAACATATCTCCCTTTTGCCTGAGAGTCAAAGAAAGCAGGAGCAGGGAGAGCGACGTGGTAGGTGCGTCGTTTATCAAAGATTAGTCGGTACTGGAGGAACTGATCGTTCCTCTCAACAAACTGATGACGAACCATGACCTCATAATCTAAATAAACAGGAGGCAACTCAATATCATATCCATGTATGGGTATATCAAGAAAATTAGCTAGACGGGTTGCATAAATTCCACCAAAGAAATCTCCATTAAATTTATTATTATGCAACCTACGTGCAATAATGGATCACAAATTATAATGTTTATCTCCTAATACAACACTCCTGAGAACACTGAGGTCAGACACATACATATGACATGCTTCATCCTTACCATTTATGCACCTGCCTATGAAGAGAGCAAAATAATGTATAGCAGGAAAATGAATGCTCCCTATGGTACCTTGTGCTATGTCTCTAGATTCCCCCACACTTGTATTAGCAAGAAAATCTCTAAATTCAGATTTGCGAGGTTCATTAGGACTACCCCATTGTGGAAGTTTGCAAGCAGTATTAAAATCATCTAAGTCCATGGTATAAGAATTTACGTAAAGATCAAATAGGATAGTTTGAGAATTGCATGATGATGAAAATTCAAACCTCTTCACAAATGAATCAGTGAGATAGTGGTATTGGTGGCACTTATCTGTCTCGAAGCTCTCAAGATCGGCATTACGCACATACGCATTAAATTCTCTCTTGATTCCTGCTCGATCCATAAAGTCCTCTGACGACCATTCACAAACCCGCACCTGAGCTTCCCTCGGTGGTTCCTCATCGGCATCGCACATTGCGAGCCTGGGTCCTTGTTTCCTTGAAGGACCACCTTGGTACATTTTCCTAAACATATTTCTTCCTCTGAATTTTTTTTGAAATTTTTAGTAGCTTCAAAATAAAAGTGAACCAAACTCAACAAAATTGATAGCAGCTACTCCTACAAGTGCCTAGAGGCAATATCATGCATCAAAACTACTTTTGACCACATAAATTTGACATGCAAGCTCAAGAACAGGGTCACCTAAGCAGGAAAAATATGCAATGAATAAAGCACTAGAACAAAAACTAATTGGACCATTGGAGGAGTCACATACCAAGGAACAATCCCCCAAAGCAGTTTTGTGAGAGGTGCTTTGAGCAAGGAGATCGAAAATGGCAGCAAAATGAGCTTGGACTCGGGTTTGAGCTGGTTAGTGATGTTTGTGGGAGGAAGGAGTGTGTGGTAGCTGGAATAAGTGGAGGGGAGCCACCATGGGCCCACGAGGCAGGGGGGCGCGCCTAGGGGGGCGCCCTCCACCCTCGTGGCCAGGTGCTTGCTCCCCCTGCTGTGTTCTCAGTGCTGGATATTCTGAAATATTCTAGAAAAAATCATATTTAAATTTGAGGGCATTTGGAGAACTTTTATTTTCGGGTTATTTTTTATTGCATGGATAATTCAGAAAACAGACCGAAATTACTTTTTTTGCTTTATTTAATATAAATAACAGAAAGTAAAAAGAGGGTACAGAGAGTTGTGTTTTCTAAATTCATCCATCTCATGCTCATCAAAAGGAATCCACTAACAAGGTTGATCAGGTCTTGTTAACAAACTCATTCCGAATAACATGGAACCGGAGAATTTTCGAATAACACTAGGTTACCTCAACGGGGATATGCACATCCCCAACAATAAGAATATCATATTTCTTCTTGACAGTGGGAAGAGGAAATTCAAAACCTCCAATAGTAATAGTTGGAATTTTTCCAATAGAATTGATACTGTGGACTTGAGGTTGTTTCCTCGGAAAGTGTACCATATGCTCATTACCATTAACATGAAAAGTGACATTGCCTTTGGTGCAATCAATAACAGCCCCTGCAATATTCAAAAAGGGTCTTCCAAGAATAATAGACATACTATTGTCCTCGGGAATATGAAGAATAACAAAGTCCGTTAAAATAGTAACGTTTGCAACGACAACAGGCACATCCTCACAAATACCGACATGTATAGCAGTTGATTTATCAGCCATTTGCAAAGATATTTCAGTAGGTGTCAACTTATTCAAATCAATTCTACGATATAAAGAGAGAGGCATAACACTAACACCGGCTCCAAGATCACATAAAGCAGTTTTAACATAGTTTCTTTTAATGGAGCATGGTATGGTTGGTACTCCGAGATCTCCTAGTTTCTTAGGTATTCCACCCTTAAAAGTATAATTAGCAAGCATGGTGGAAATTTCAGCTTCCGGTGTCTTTCTTTTATCTGTAACAATTTCTTTCATGTACTTAGCATAAGGGTTCATTTTGAGCATATCAATTAATCGCATACGCAAAAAGATCGGTCTAATCATTTCAGCAAAGCGGTCAAAATCCTCATCATCCTTTTTCTTGGATGGTTTAGGAGGAAAAGGCATGGGTTTCTGAACCCATGGTTCTCTTTCCTTATCGTGCTTCCTAGCAACAAAGTCTTTCTTATCATAACGTTGATTCTTTGATTGTGGGTTATCAAAATCAATAGCAGGTTCAATCTCTACTTCATTGTCATTACTAGGTTGAGCATCAACATGAACATCATTATTAATATTATTACTAGGTTCATGTTCATTACCAGATTGTGTTTCAGCATCAGAAATAGAAATATCGTTAGGATTCTCAGGTGTGTCTACAACAGGTTCACTAGAAGCATGCAAAGTCCAATCATTTCTCTTTTTCTTCCTCCTAGAAGGACTAGGTGCATCAATATTATTTCTCTGAGAATCTTGCTCAATTCTCTTAGGATGGCTCTCAGGATACAAAGGTTCCTGAGTCATTTTACCACGTCTAGTCATAAGTCTAATATCATTATCATTTTTCTTAATAGTCAATTTAATGAGCAAATCATTCTGAGCTTTAAGTACTTGTTCTACTTGAGTGGTAACCATAGAAGCATGTTTACTAATAAGTTTTAGTTCACCTTTGATATTAGCCATATAATCACCCAAGTGTTCAAGCATATCAACATTGCATTTTAATTCCCTATCAAAATAAGCATTGAAGTTTTCTTGCTTAACCATAAAGTTATCAAACTCATCTAAGCATGGGCTAGCAAACTTAGTAAATGGGATTTCAGCTTTATCATACCTATGGAGAGAATTTACCTTTACTACCTGTGTCGGGTTATCAAGACCATGTATTTCTTCAACAGGCGGTAAATTAAGACCATGTATTTCTTCAATAGGAGGTAAATTCTTAACATCTTGAACTTTAATACCTTTTTCTTTCGTAGATTTGTTTACCTCTTGCATATCTTCAGGACTGAGAAATAGAATACCCCTTTTCTTCGGAGTTGGCTTAGGAGTTGGTTCAGGAATTGGATCAGGAATAGGAGCAGGAAGTGTCCAATTATTTTCATTAGTCAACATATTATTCAACGGAATTTTAGCTTCATTCGGTGTTCTTTCCCTAAAAACACAACCAACACAACTATCCAGGTGGTCTCTAGAAGCATCGGATAGTCCATTATAAAAGATATCAAGTATTTCATTTTTCTGAAGAGGATGATCAGCAAAGCATTAAGTAATTGGAGAAGCCTCCCCCAAGCTTGTGGGAGACTCTCTTCTCCATTTTGCACAAAATTATATATTTCCCTTAAAGCATCTTGTTTCTTATGAGCAGGGAAATATTTACCAGAGAAGTAATAAATCATATCCTGGGGACTACACACACAACCAGGATCAAGAGAATTAAACCATATCTTAGCATCACCCTTTAATGAGAACGGAAATATCTTAAGGATATAATAGTAGCGAGTTTTATCATCATTAGTGAACAGGGTGGCTATATCATTTAATTTAGTAAGATGTGCCACAAAAGTTTCTGATTCATAACCATAGAAAGGATCAGATTGAACTAAAGCAATTATCTTAGGATCAACAGAGAAATCATAATCCTTATCAGTAACAAAGATATGTGAAGTAGCATAAGCAAGATCATATTTCATTCTAGCATTCAAAGTTTTTTGTTTCAACTTAGCTAATAATTTCTTAAGATCACTCCTATCATTGCAAGTAAGAAAATCTCTAGCAGTTTCTTCATCCATAACATAACCCTCAGGCACAACAGGTAATTCATATCTAGGGGGAGAATCTTCATTATCAATTTCATCAATATTATCAGTTTCAATAATTTCATTCTCTCTAGCCCTAGCTAGTTGTTCATCAAGAAATTCACCAAGTGTCACAGTAGTATCAAGCATAGAAGTAGTTTCATCATAAGTATCATGCATAGCAGAAGTGGCATCATCAATAACATGCAACATATCAGAATTAATAGCAGAAGCAGGTTTAGGTGTCACAAGCTTACTCAAAACAGAAGGTGAATCAAGTGCAGAGCTAGATAGCAGTTCCTTACCTCCCCTCGTAGTTGAGGGATAAATCTTGGTTCTTGGATCTTTCAAGTTCTTCATAATGATAAGAAGATATAAATCCCGAGTGACTCAATGAATAGAGCTATGCTCCCCGGCAACAGCGCCAGAAAATAGTCTTGATAACACACAAGTATAGGGGGATCGCAACAGTTTTCGAGGGTAGAGTATTCAACCCAAATATATTGATTCGACACAAGAGGAGCCAAAGAATATTCTCAAGTATTAGCAGCTGAGTTGTCAATTCAACCACACGTGGAAACTTAATATCTACAGCAAAGTGTCTAGTAGCAAAGTAATATGATAGTAGTGGTAATGGTGGTAAAAGGTAATGGTAGCAAAAGTAGTATTTTTGGTGTTTTATAGTGATGATAACAATAGCAACGGAAAAGTAAATAAGCGAAGAACAATATATGGAAAGCTCGTAGGCAATGGATCAGTGATGGAGAATTATGTCGGATGTGCTTCATCATGTAACAGTCATAACCTAGGGTGACACAGAACTAGCTCCAGTTCATCAATGTAATGTAGGCATGTATTCCGAATATAGTAATACATGCTAATGGAAAAGAATTTGCATGACATTACCCTCCCGTGGCAGCGGGGTCCTATTGGAAACTAAGGGATATTAAGGCCTCCTTTTAATAGAGTACAGGAACAAATCATTAACACATACTGAATACATGAACTCCTCAAACTACGGTCATCACCGGGAGAGGTCCCGATTATTGTCACTTCAGGGTTGCCGGATCATAACACATAGTAGGCGACTATAGACTTGCAAGATAGGATCAAGAACTCTCATATATTGATGAAAACATAATAGGTTCAGATCTGAAATCATGGCACTCGGGCCCTAGTGACAAGCATTAAGCATAGCAAAGTCATAGCAACATCAATCTCAGAACATAGTGGATACTAGGGATCAAACCCTCACAAAACTAACTCGATTACATGATAAATCTCATCCAACCCATCACCGTCCAGCCAGCCTACGATGAGATTACTCACACACGGTGGTGAGCATCATGAAATTGGTGATGAAGGATGGTTGATGATGACGATGGCGACAGATTCCCCTCTCCGGAGCCCCGAATGGACTCCAGATCAGCCCTCCCAAGAGAGTTTAGGGCTTGGCGGCGGCTCCGTATCGTAAAACGTGATGAATCCTTCTCCCTGGTTTTTTCTCCCCGAAAGTGAATATATGGAGTCAGGGTTGAGGTCGGTGGAGCGCTAGGGGGCCCATGAGGCAGGGGCGCGCGCCCAGGGGGGTAGGGCGCGGCCCCCACCCTCGTGGACATGTGGAGGCCCCCCTGACGTGGAAATCCTTCTTGCTACCTCTTGAGCATTGCACTGGTTTTCCCTTGAAGAGGAAAGGGTGATGCAGCAAAGTAGCGTAAGTATTTCCCTTAGTTTTTGAGAACCAAGGTATCAATCCAGTAGGGAGGATTTAGTTTTTGTTCATAAGATTGCATCAACGCTTTCTAGGGATAGAAACTTCCAACTCAAGTTTTTCTTCATAAGATTGCATCAAAGCATCGACGATATGTTTAGTGAAAGCTTTATTTTGACTATAAGCATGAGGAGAATTTAGCACGGATTGCAAAAAGGAAATACAATCTATCAAAGAGAAATTATCATAATTAAATTCCTTGAAATCTAAAATAGTGGGTTCATTGCTATTTAAAGTTTTAACCTCTTCAATCCCACTTTTAACATTTTTTTGCATTAAGATCTAAAAACTCTGAATTTTTGTGACGCATTCTAGGTACAGGTGGCTCATCTTTAGTCCCATCATTATCAAGATTCATATTGCAAAACACAGATTTAATAGGGGACACATCAATAACTTTTAGATCTTCATCTTTACTATCATGAAAACTAGAAGAACACGCCTTCACAAAGCAATCTTTCTTAGCACGCATCCTAGCGGTTCTTTCTTTGCACTCATCAATGGAAATTCTCATGGCTTTGAGAGACTCATTGATATCATGCTTAGGTGGAATAGATCTAAGTTTCAAAGAATCAACATCAAGAGAAGTTCTATCAACGTTCCTAGCCAATTCATCAATCTTAAGCAATTTTTCTTCAATCAAAGCATTGAAATTCTTTTGGGAACTAATAAATTCTTTAATATTAGATTCAAAATCAGAGGGTATATTATTATAATTTCAATAAGAATTGTTGTAGGAATTACCATAATTATTAGAGGGATCACTAGGAAACGGCCTAGGATTAAAATTACCTCTATACGCGTTATTACCAAAATTGTTCCTACCAACAAAATTCACATACATAGATTCATTATTATTCTCAATCAAAGTAGACAAAGGCATATCATTAGGATCAGTAGGAGCACTCTTACTTATTAGTAGATCTTTCGGTGTGCCATTGAGAATAATTAACCATAATATTATCTAGGATTTTAGTAGCTTCTCCTAAAGTGATTTCCACAAAAGTACCTCCTGCGGCCGAATCTAAAAGATTTCTAGAAGCAAAATTCAACCCGGCATAAAATTTTTGTATAAGCATCCAAAGATTCAAACTATGTGTAGGGCAATTAGGTATCATTAATTTCATCCTCTCCCAAGCTTGTGCAACATGTTCATGATCAAGTTGCTTAAAATTCATAATATCGTTTCTAAGAGAGATGATTTTAGAGGGAGGAAAATACTTAGAGATAAAAGCATCTTTGCACTTATTCCATGCATCAATAGTATTTTTAGGCAAAGATGAAAACCAAGCTTTAGCACGAACTCTAAGGGAAAAAGGAAATAGCTTCAATTTAACAATATCACTGTCCACATCTTTCTTCTTTTGCATATCACACAAATCAACAAAGCTATTTAGATGGGTAGAGGCATCTTCACTAGGAAGGCCGGCGAATTGATCTTTCATGACAAGATTCAACAAAGCAGCATTAATTTCACAAGATTCAGCATCGGTAAGAGGAGCAATCGGAGTGCTAAGAAAATCATTCTTGTTGGTATTGGTAAAGTCGCACAATTTAGTATTATCTTGAGCCATCGTGACAAGCAAGCAATCCAACACACAAGCAAACAAGAAACAAGCAAAAAGGTAGATAGAAAAAGGAGAAAGGGAGCGGCAAAAGAGAGGGCAAGAGGAAAAGAGGACAAATAAAATGGCAAGGGTGAAGTGGGGGAGAGGACAACGAGAGGCAAATGGCAAATAATGTAATGCGAGGGATAAGAGTTTGTGATGGGAACTTGGTATGTCTTGACTTGACTTGGCGTGAATCTCCCCGGCAACGGTGCCAAAAATGGCTCGTTGTCAGGAGTCAAATCTTGACTTGACTTAGCGTGAATCTCCCCGGCAATGGCAACAAGAAATCCTTCTTTCTACCTCGTGGGCATTGCGTCGGTTTTCCCTTGAAGAGGAAATAGTGATGCAGCAAAGTAGCGTAAGTATTTCCCTCGGTTTTTGAGAACCAAGGTATCAATCCAATAGGAGATCACGCTCAAGTCCCACGCACCTACACAAACAAATAAGAACCTCACAACCAACGCGATAAAGGGGTTGTCAAGCCATTCACGGTCACTTACGAGAGTTAGATTTGATAGATATGATAAGATAATATTTTTGGTATTTTTATGATAAAGATGCAAAGTAAAATAAAAGGAAAAAGAAATAACTAAGTATTGGAAGATTAATATGATGGAAGATAGACCTGGGGGCCATAGATTTCATTAGTGGCTTCTCTCAAGATCATAAGTATTACAGTGGGTAAACGAATTACTGTCGAGCAATTTATAGAATTGAGCATAGTTATGAGAATATCTAGGTATGATCAAGTATATAGGCATCACGTCCGCGACAAGTAGACCGAAACGATTCTGCATCTACTACTATTACTCCACACATCAACCGCTATCCAGCATGCATCTAGAGTATTAAGTTCATAAGAACAGAGTAATGCTTTAAGGAAGATGACATGATGTAGAGGGATAAACTCATGCAATATGATATAAACCCCATATTTTTATCCTCGATGGCAACAATACAATATGTGCCTTGCTGCCCTTGCTGTCACTGGGAAAGGACACTGCAAGATTGAACCCAAAGCTAAGCACTTCTCCCGTTGCAAGAAAGATCAATCTAGTAGGCCAAACCAAACTGATAATTTGAAGAGACTTGCAAAGAAAACCAATCATACATAAAAGAATTCAGAGGAGAACCAAATATTGTTCATAGATAAACTGGATCATAAACTTACAATTCATCGGATCTCGACAAACACACCGCAAAAGAAGATTACATCGAATAGATCTCCAAGAAGATCGAGGAGAACTTTGTATTGAGATCCAAAGAGAGAGAATAAGCCATCTAGCTAATAACTATGGACCCGTAGGTCTGAAATAAACTACTCAGACATCACCGGAGAGGCCATGGAGTTGATCTAGAGGCCCTCCGTGATCAATGACCCCTCCGGCGGAGCTCCGGAAAAGGCCCCAAGATGGGATCTCTCGGGTACAGAAGGTTGCGGCAGTGGAATTAGGTTTTCGTGGTGATCCTGGATGTTTGGGGGTACATGGACTTATATAGGAGGAAAAGTACGTCGGTAGAGCAACGAGGGGCCCACGAGGGTGGAGGACGAGCCCAGGGGGTAGGCACCCCCCTGCCTCATACCCTCCTCGATCGTTTCTTGATGAACACTCCAAGTCTCCTGGATCACGTTTGTTGAGAAAATCACGTCCCCGAAGGTTTCATTCCGTTTGGACTCCGTTTGATATTCCTTTTCTTTGAAACCCTAAAATAGACAAAAAAAGAACAATTTGGGTTGGGCCTCCGGTTAGTAGGTTAGTCCCAAAAATGATATAAAAGTGTAAAATAAAGCCCATTAACATCCAAAATAGATAATATAATAGCATGGAGCAATCAAAAATTATAGATACGTTGGAGACGTATCAAGAATCCCCAAGCTTAATTCCTGCTCGTCCTCGAGTAGGTAAATTATAAAAGAAGAATTTTTGATGTGGAATGCTTTCTAACATGTTTATCAATGTAGTTTTTCTTTATTGTGGCATGAATGTTCAGATCCGAAAGATTCAAGATAAAAATTTAATATTGACATATAAATGATAATACTTCAAGCATACTAACTAAGCAATTATGTCTTCTCAAAATAACATGGCCAAAGAAAGTTATCCCTACAAAATCATATAGTCTGGCTATGCTCTATCTTCACCACACAAAATATTTAAATCATGCACAACCCCGATGACAAGCCAAGCAATTGTTTCATACTTTTGATGTTCTCAAACTTTTTCAATCTTCACACAATATATGAGCATGAGCCATGGATATAGCACTATGGTGGAATAGAATGGTGGTTGTGGAGAAGACAAAAAGGAGAAGATAGTCTCACATCAACTAGGCGTATCAACGGGCTATGGAGACGCCCATCAATAGATATCAATGTGAGTGAGTAGGGATTGCCATGCAACGGATGCACTAGAGCTATAAGTATATGAAAGCTCAACAAAAGAAACTAAGTGGGTGTGCATCCAACTTGCTTGCTCACGAAGACCTAGGGCATTTTGAGGAAGCCCATCATTGGAATATACAAGCCAAGTTCTATAATGAAAAATTCCCACTAGTATATGAAAGTGATAACATAGGAGACTCTCTATCATGAAGATTATGGTGCTACTTTGAAGCACAAGTGTGGAAAAAGGATAGTAGCATTATCCCTTCTCTCTTTTTATCTCATTTTTTATTTGGGCCTTCTTTTTTTTATTTTTTATTTTTGGCCTCTTTTTTTATTTTTATTTTTCGTCCGGAGTCTCATCCTGACTTGTGGGGGAATCATAGTGTCCATCATCCTTTCCTCACTTGGGACAATGCTCTAATAATGATGATCATCACACTTTATTCACTTACAACTCATGAATTACAACTCAATACTTAGAACAAAATATGACTATGTGAATGCCTCCGGCGGTGTACCGGGATGTGCAATGATGCATGAGTGACATGTATGAAGAATTATGAACGGTGGCTTTGCCACAAATATGATGTCAACTACATGATCATGCAAGCAATATGACAATGATGAAGCGTGTCATGATAACGGTACGGTGGAAAGTTGCATGGCAATATATCTCGGAATGGCTATGGAAATGCCATAATAGGTAGGTATGGTGGCTGTTTTGAGTAAGGTATATGGTGGGTTTATGGTACCGGCGAAAGTTGCGTGATACTAGAGAGACTAGCAATGGTGGAAGGGTGAGAGTGCGTATAATCCATAGACTCAACATTATTCATAAAGAACTCATATACTTATTGCAAAAATCTATTAGTTATCGAAACAAAGTATTACGCGCATGCTCCTAGGGGGATAGATTGGTAGGAAAAAACCATCGCTCGTCCCCGACCGCCACTCATAAGGAAGACAATCAATAAATAAATCATGCTCCGACTTCATCACATAATGGTTCACCATACGTCCATGCTACGGGAATCACAAACTTCAACACAAGTATTTCTCAAATTCACAACTACACAACTAGCATGACTCTAATATCACCATCTCCATATCTCAAAACAATTATCAAGTAGCAAACTTCTCTTAGTATTCAATGCACTTCTATGAAAGTTTTTATATTATATCAAATTTCCATGTTGTTCTAAAGGACTCTCAAAATAATATAAGTGAATCATGAGAGATCAATAGTTTCTATAAAATAAAACCACCGCCGTGCTCTAAAAGATATAAGTGAAGCACTAGAGCAAAATCTATATAGCTCAAAAGATATAAGTGAAGCACATAGAGTATTCTATTAAATTTCAATCCATGTGTGTCTCTCTCAAAAGGTGTGTACAGCAAGAATGATTGTAGTAAACTAAAAAGCAAAGACTCAAATCATACAAGATGCTCCAAGCAAAGCACATATCATGTGGTGAATAAAAATATAGCTCCAAGTAAAGTTACCGATAGACGAAGACGAAAGAGGGGATGCCTTCCGGAGCATCCCCAAGCTTAGGATTTTTAGTTTCCTTGAATTTTACCTTGGGGTGCCATGGCCATCTCAAGGCTTAGGCTCTTGCCACTCCTTGTTCCATAATCCATCAAATCTTTACCCAAAACGTGAAAACTTCACAACACAAAACTCAAAATAGAAAATCTCGTGAGCTCCGTTAGCGAAAGAAAACAAAACAACACTTCAAGGTATTGTAATTAACTCATTCTTGATTTCTATTGGTGTTAAACCTACTGTATTCCAACTTCTCTATGGTCTATAAAATCTTTTACTAGCCATAGATTCATCAAAATAAGCAAACAACACACGAAAAACAGAGTCTGTCAAAAACAGAACAGTCTGTAGTAATCTGTAGCTAACGCAAACTCTGGAACCCCAAAAATTCTAAAATAAATTGCCGGACGTGAGTAATTTATCTATTAATCATATGCAAGAATAATTAACTAAATATCACTTTACAAATAAAAATGGCAGCGATTCTAGTGAGCACTAAAGTTTCTGTTTTTTTACAGCAAAGATCAAAAAGACTTTCCCCAAGTCTTCCCAACGGTTCTGCTTGGCACAAACACTAATTAAGCACAAAAAACACAACCAAAACACAGGCTAGATAAATTATTTATTACTAAACAAGAGAAAAAAGCAAGGAATAAAAATAAAATTGGGTTTCCTCCCAACAAGCACTATCGTCTAACGCCCCTAGCTTAGGCATAAAAGCGAAGATGGATCTAGGTATTGCCATCTTTGGTAGGCAATCCATAAGTGGCTCTCATAATAGATTCATATGGTACTTTAATTTTCTTTCAAGGAAAGTGTCGAAGCCTTTGTTTATTGGAAATTCTAATTTAATATTCCCTTCCTTCATATCAATAATTGCACCAATCGTTTTAAGAAAAGGTCTACCAAGAAGAATAGGACATGAAGGATTGCAATCTATATAAAGAACAATGAAATCTACGGGCACATAGTTCCTATTTTGTAACGCCCTCGATGCGTCTATATCTCCCACATGTCGAAGCATGACTTAGAGGCATAACCGCATTGAAAGCAATGTCGCAAGTTAGGAAATCATCACAACATCCCATGTAATATAGATAATAAAGGGGAGATGCATAGTTTGCTTACACTCGCCACGTCACACAAAGTACATAAATAGCATTACAACATTCAAACACTCATGGCCCGACTACGACGCCAAAATAAAAGATAACCCAACATGTGACACGGTCCCGATCACCCCCAACTGTGCACCACTACTGATCATCAGGGAAAGACACGTAGTATCGTTGAGAGTCCTCGTCGAACTCCCACTTGAGCTCAAGCGCGTCACCTGGAGCGGAATCATCAGGCCCTGCATCTAGTTTGGAAGTAATCTGTGAGCCACAGGGACTCAGCAATCTCGCACCCTCGCGATCAAGACTATTTAAGCTTATAAGAAAGGCAAGGTAAATATGTGGAGCTGCAACAAGCGACTAGCATATATGGTGGCTAACCTGTTCGCAAAAGAGAGCGAGAAGAGGAGGCAAAGCGCGAACGAGTAACTAGAGGACAACCTGCGCAAGCATTACTCCAACACAGTGTTCACTTCCCGGACTCCGCCGAGAAGAGACCATCACAGTACTCACACTGTTGATTCATTTTAATTAAGTTAAGGTTCAAGTTATCTACAACCGAACATTAACAAATTCCCATCTGCCCATAACCGCGGGCCCGGCTTTCGAAAGTTCAAATCCCTGCAGGGGAGTCCCAACTTAGCCCATGACAAGCTCTCACGGTCAACGAAGGAATAGACCTCCTCCCGGGACGTTCCGATCAGACTCGGTATCTCGGTTCTTCAAGACACTCCGACAGGTTAAAACAAATCCAGCAACACCGCCCGAATGTGCTGACAAATCCCGATAGGAGCTGCACATATCTCGTTCTCAGGGCAAACTCAGATAGGTCAAGCTACGAGTAAAACCAACCCTCGAGTTTCCCCGAGGTGGCCCCGCAGGCTGCCTGGTTCGAACCAACACTCATAGGAGCACTGGCCCGGGGGGGGGGGGTTTAAATAAGATGACCCTCGGGCTCCGGAAACCCAAGGGAAAAGAGGCTAGGTGGCAAATGGTAAAACCAAGGTTGGGCATTGCTGGAAAAGCTTTAATCAAGGTGAACTATCAAGGGGTTCCCATTATCACCCAACCGCGTAAGGAACGCAAAAATCCGGGAACATAACACCGATACGACGAAAACTAGGGCGGCAAGAGTGGAACAAATCACTAGGCGAGAGGCCGAGCCTTCCACCCTTTACCAAGTATATAGACGCATTAAGATAACAAGATATTATAATCATATCCCAACAAGTAAATAAATGTTCCAACAAGGAACAGTCTCCAATCTTCACCTGCAACTAGCAACGCTATAAGAGGGGCTGAGCAAAGCGGTAACATAGCCAATCAACGGTTTGCTAGGACATGGTGGGTTAGAGGCTGAACATGGCAATTTGGGAGGCATGATAAGCAAATGGTAGGCATCATAGCATAGGCATAGCAAAAGAGCGAGCATCTAGCAAAGCAAAGATAGTAGTGATTTCGAGGGTATGATCATCTTGCCTGCAAAGTTGTCAGAGTTGACTGGGTCCTCAAAAGCAAACTCAACGGGTTCCTCGTTAGCGAACTCGTCTCCCGGCTCTACCCAAACAAGACAAACAAGCAACAAGGACACAATCAACCACGTGCAAGGCTCAAACAATATGATGCAAACATGGTATGCTATGCGGGATGCAATATGTGATGCATATGCAAGATTTGACAAGGAATGCATGAACCTGGCCTCAACTTGGAAATCCAAGTGTGCCACTGGAAAGATGAGATGAAATCCCTTGAAAATGATATAAAGAACGCCGGAATCGGAGCTACGGTTTGGAAATGGCAAGCGATTCAAATATGGCCACGTTCTGCGATTTACAGCAAGTAGTCATCTAAATGCAACAAAATGAACATGCTACAACACCCAAACATGACAACAAAATACATGACAGGGATACATTCATGATGCTTAACAAAAGTCTAGCACTGAGATACGGCCAATTCATCCATTAACAGGTTCAAACAAGCATGGCAAAAAAAGCAAACATATTTCAGACTTAGTGAAATTAACACTTGTCTGGAATTTCAGATCAGATAGCACTCTTCGGAGCAACAAAACTATATGCTACAGGACCTGAACATGGCAAAGTAAAGCATGGCGTGGAGCTACTCAAAGAGATTAACAAAAGTCCCTTATTGAGCTTGAGCCAAAAGGGATCAAAAAATACATTTGCAAGCATGTGAACATGGCAAAAACATAATCAGTTCTCAGACTTAGTGAAAACTGGAGCATGCTGAAAACAGATATCAAGTAGGCATGTTTACGAGCTCGATGCACTCACCACAGAGCAATTCATGATAAACTAAGCATACATCCATCAAGAATACACAAAATGCAAGCTAGACATGGCAAGAACAATAACATAGCATGCACGGATCAACTACAACATCCTCGGCAAAATCCCTAACAAGTAGACAATCTGCCCAGATTCACGAAATGACAAAAGTAGAGCTTGATTGACTCAAGGTAGGATGCTCCATAATTGCAAACAAAGACATGGATGGATAGAGCACTATAATATTAACAAAACATCCTTACTGATCATCCTCAAAAGAGGCACGGATCACTAGGAAACAACATGAACATATGTCCATATGAGATAAACAACTCAAGGACTTTGTGGAAATGCTAAGTCCCTGAAATCAGCATTACCAAGTGCCTCACTTTGCAAGCTTGTGCTAGTCACCACACACATCAAAAAAATACATGGGTTGCACCTATGGAAAGATGGCAAAACCCTTAACAAAATAGATGTAGAGCTCATGTGCATATCATGCACACAATAATCATGGCAAAAATGACAAATATCTAAATGGAGCAACAGATCTGACAATTGTCTCAAATAGCACTCTTCTAACAGAATTTCAGGCGTCAAGATGAACTCAAATGAAAATGATGCAATGGAATGAAATGATGTACTCTCTGAGATGAACATTTTGATATGCTATATGCCCAAAACGGAGCTACAGATGCAAAGTTACGGCACGATGAACATGGCAATATGAACTAGGGTTTCGGAAAAAAGTCAACCGAGATTTCGGATCTCAGATCTGCATGCTTCCCGAGTTCGCCGGAAATCTCGGAGCTCGCCGAAGAGGGACTTGGAGAGCGCCAGAGGAGGAGGAAGACGGCCGGGCTTAGCGGACCGGCCGAAGCTCTCGCCGGCGTCGACGGGAGCAGCTGCCGAAGTTGAGGAGGCGCGGGGCGGCGCCGAGGTTGCGGGGTCGTCTCCGGCGACGAGGCGGCGGGGCGGCGCCGGCGCGGTGGAGGCGGAGCGGCGGCCGGCGACGAGGGAGACCGGGCGGCGCGGCGAAGAAGGCGACTCGGGTGGCGGCGCGAGAAGACCCGGGCCGCGGGGGCTCTCCTCGGGCCCGGCGGGCCGCGGGCGTCGATGGGTGGTGGGAGGCTATGTGGCACGCAGCCACTGGCCGGGCGCGGCGGCGCGAAACGTCCAGTGGCAGACGGACACGTCCGATGGCGGCGGAGCGATTTTAGGGTTTGGATAGGGGAGAGATCTGGATTTTCAGAGGGGGACCTATTTATAGGCATAGAGGGAGCTAGGAGTGTCCAAATGAGGTGCGGTTTTCGGCCACGCGATCGTGATCGAACGCTCTAGATGATGGAGAGGGTTTAGGTGGGTTTTGGGCCAACTTGGAGGGGTGTTGGGCTGCAACACACACGAGGCCTTTTCGGTCCCTCGGTTAACCGTTGGAGTATCAAACGAAGTCCAAATGATACGAAACTTGACAGGCGGTCTACCGGTAGTAAACCAAGGCCGCTTGGCAAGTCTCGGTCCAATCCGGAAATGTTTGATCCCCACACACGAAAGAAAGGTAGAAATGACCACCGGAGGAGAATGAAGCGCCGGAATGCGAAACGGACAACGGGGAAAATGCTCGAATGCATGAGATGAACACGTATGCAAATGCAATGCACATGATGACATGATATGAGATGCATGACAACGATAACAAAACACGGAGACAAAGACCCGAACCCGAGAAAATAAAATAACTTAAGGCCGGAAACGACAAGAGTTGGATTACATATTGGGTAAATCATATCCGGGGTGTTACAACACTCCACCACTACGAAAGGATCTCGTCCCGAGATCTAGGATAGAAAGAACGCCGGGTACTCAGAACGGAGGCGATCCTCGCATTCCCATGTAGCTTCACGGTCGGAATGGTGTGACCACTTGACTTTGAGGAATTTGATTGACTTGTTGCGAGTCTTGCATTCAGTCTCTTCAAGAATAGCAGCGGGGTGCTCACGGTAAGAGAGATCTTCTTGGAGCTCAATGTCCTCGAAGTTGACGGTGCGGTCAGGTGTCTTGAAGCACTTTCGGTGCTGAGAGACATGGAACACTTCATGAACATTTGCAAAGTTTGAAGGAAGTTCGAGTTGATAGGAGAAATCGCCTCTCTTGCTGACAATCTTGAAAGGTCCCACGTATCTGGGGGCAAGCTTCCCTTTGATACCGAAGCGACGAGTACCTTTCATTGGAGAGACGCGGAGGTAAACATGATGTCCGATCTCGAAAGCCAAATCACGGTGCTTACTATCATAGTAGCTCTTCTGGAGGGATTGGGCTGCTTTGAGGTTATCTCGAATGACTTTGCACATTTCCTCTACCTCTATGATTAAGTCATTTCCAAGAAGCTGACGTTCACCGGTTTCAGACCAGTTGAGAGGGGTACGGCACTTCCTGCCATACAGGATTTCAAATGGGGCCTTGCCCAAACTTGCTTGAAAACTATTGTTGTAGGAGAATTCAGCATAAGGAAGACAATCCTCCCACTTCATGTCGAAGGAGATCACACAAGCCCTGAGCATATCTTCAAGAATCTGGTTGACACGCTCAACTTGACCGCTAGTTTGAGGATGGAAAGTTGTGCTGAAGCGGATGTTGGTGCCCATGGCCTTCTGAAAATAATCCCAAAACTTGGAGGTAAAGATGCTGCCACGGTCTGAAGAGATCACTTGTGGAATACCATGCAGAGAGACAATTCGAGAGGTATAGAGTTTCGCCAATTGAGCTGCAGTGATTGACTCTTTGATAGGCAGAAAGTGAGCCACTTTAGTGAGTTTGTCGATGACAACGAATATAGCATCATTGCCAGGCTTGGACTTTGGAAACCCAGTCACGAAGTCCATTTCAATGTGGTCAAACTTCCATTCTAGAATGGCAAGAGGTTGGAGGAGACCCGCTGGTCTTTGGTGTTCTGCCTTCACTCTTCTGCAGACATCACATTCATTCACGAATTGAACAATCTCGCGCTTCATTCAAGTCCACCAATAAGCCTGCTTGAGGTCCTGATACATCTTCGTGCTCCTAGGGTGGATGGAGAGGAGAGAATTGTGAGCCTCGTTCATGATCACTTTACGAAGGTCACCTTTGGGTACAACAATACGGTCCTCGAAGAAGAGAGTGTCCTTGTCATCAAGGCGGTAGCACTTGTACTTGGGTTGACTCTTGGCAATCCCAATCTTCACCTTTTTCACGATAGCATCAAGAAGTTGAGCTTGGCGAATCTGGTCTTCCAAGGTAGGAGAGACTTGAAGGTTGGCGAGGAAACCTTGAGGAACAACTTGCAGATTAAGTTTGCGGAAAGCTTCCCAAAGCTCGGGTTGATAAGGCTTGAGAATAAGACTGTTGCAATAAGCCTTCCTGCTCAATCCGTCAGCAATCACATTGGCCTTGCCTGGAGTATACTCGATACTCGGATTATACTCTTGAATCACTTCGACCCATCGAGTTTGCCTGAGGTTGAGATTAAGCTGAGTGAAGATGTACTTGAGACTCTTGTGGTCAGTGAAAATGTCCACTTTTCTTCCCAATAGGAGATGTCTCCAAGTCAAAAGAGCATGCACAACTGCCGCCAACTCGAGATCATGAGTGGGGTAGTTCTTCTCATTGGGCTTCAACTGGCGAGAGGTATAAGCCACAACTTTCTTCTCTTGCATCAACACTGCGCCCAGACCTTGGAGAGAGGCATCAGAAAAGACCTCGTACGGCTTGGATTCATCAGGCGGAGTGAGAACTATAGCAGTGATCAATTTCTCTTTCAAAGTGTTGAAAGCAATGTCACACTCCGGAGACCAAACTTACTTGACGTGCTTCTGGAGAAGATTTGAGAGAGGCTTCGCGATCTTAGAAAAGTTTTCAACGAATCTTCAGCAGTAGCTTGCGAGACCGAGGAAGCTACGGAGTTGCTTCACGTTCTGAGGAGGTTCCCAATTCACAATTGCAGACACCTTCTCAGGATTCACCGCAATGCCCTTGGCAGAGATGATATGACCAAGATAAAGAACCTCATCGAGCCAAAATTCGCACTTGGAGAACTTGGCGTAGAACTGGTGTTCCCTTAGCTTATCAAACACCAAATGCAAGTGCTTGGCATGATATTCCATGTTCTTCGAGAAAACCAGAATGTCATCGAGATAGACCAGAACAAAGTCATTGGTGTAGGCGTTGAAGATGAAGTTCATCATGCGAGAGAACGTTGGAGGAGCGTTGACGAGGCCAAAAGACATGACAGTGTATTCATATGAACCATAGCTTGTCCTGAAGGCCGTCTTGGGAATATCTTGCTCACGGATTCGAATCTGATGATAACCCATACGGAGATCAAGCTTGGAGAATACTTGGGCACCTTTGAGTTGTTCGAATAGCTCGTTGATGTTGGTAAGTGGGTATTTATTCTTGATGGTCTTCTTGTTCAATGGATGGTAATCAACACAAAGTCGGTCCGTTCCATCCTTCTTCTTCACAAAAAGAACACCACAACCCCACGGAGAAGAACTAGGCCGGATGAGACCCATTCTCTCTTGAATATCGAGTTGCTTCTTCAGCTCCTTCAACTCTTCAGGTCCGAGCTTGTAAGGACGCTTGCACACAGGTTCCGTGCTAGGCTCAAGATCGATGACGAATTCAACTGGCCGGTGCGGAGGCATTCCTGGAAGCTCTTCTGGAAAGATGTCTTGATATTCGCAAATGACTGGAATTTGCGAGATAGCATCCAGTTCACCCTTCTCATTGAGAGAAAATAGACGGATGGTATCATCACGAGCGGCAAAGACAATTACATCCTCAGACGAATGAGTTAATTGAATCTGCCTGGCTGCACAATCAAGATGCGCCTTGTGCTTAGAAAGCCAATCCATTCCGAGAATAAGATCAATATCCGAGTTACCAAGAACCATTGGGGAAGAAAGGAACTTGTAGTCACCCAACGTGATAGTAACATCTGGCACCTCCAGACTTGCACTCAAACGTTTGCCAGGAGAAACGATATCCATTTGTTTACCCAAATGAGAAGAAATGAACTCATGCTTGGTAAAAAATGGCTTTGACATGAAACAATGCGATGCACCAGTGTCAAAAAGTACTTTTGCGGGAATATCATTAACAGGAAGGTTACCCATGATGACATCTGATGAGTCCTCTGCTTGGGCTGCATTCAGCAAGTTGACCTTGGCGTGCTTGGGGTTATGCTTGACCACAGCTGTACTTGCTGATCTCACAGGACGAGGAGGAGGAAGACGCCTCTGATTGAAGCATTTGTTGGCATAGTGACCCTTCTGTTGGCACTTGTTGCACGTGACCTCTGAAAGCGGACGGTGGTACGGAGCACTCGATCTTGGAGCTTGAGACGAAGTCTTGTTATGAAAGCCAGGGTTGGGTGGGTGGGAAGATCCATTGCCACATTTGCTCTTCTGCTGATACGGCTGATGAAACGGAGGAGGAGGAAGCCAATACTTCTGCTGCTTGGCCACTTGAGTAGAGGAAGAAGGAGTAGCAGCTCTGAATCGCTTCTTGGAAGCATCACACCTCAATTGAGCAGCCTCTTGCTTCAATGCCATGTTGTAGAACTCATCGTACCTCAAAGGCTCAAAGAGAACAAGAGCTAGCTGAATTTCTTCTCTGAGACCACCCCTGAATTGGTATATCATGCTCTTCTCATCAGGGACATCCTGCTTGGTAAAGCGGGCTAGCTTCTGAAACATCTTGTTGTAGTCATAGACAGACAAAGAGCCTTGCTTCAGGTTGCGGAATTCCTCACGCTTGCTTTCAACCACGCTCTGGGGAATATGGTGAGCTCTGAAATCTTGACGGAATTCATCCCAGGTAATCGCACGTCCACCTCTGGAATCCTTGTACTGCTGGAACCATTCTGCAGCTTGATCTTTGAGTTGGAAGGAAGCGAACTTGACGAAGTCCTCAGGCCTGACGTTACTGCACTCGAAATGCTTGCACAGGTCCATGAGCCAATCGTCAGCATCAGTTGCCTCAACACAATTGTTGAAAGTCTTTGGCCCGTTAGCAAGGAACTGGTTGAGTGTAGCAAAGTGATTCTGATTGTTGCCTTGATTCCCTTGGTTGCCTTGATTGCGCTCTTGGAGAATTTGCATGATCAACTGTGTGTTTGCATTGGTTGCGGCCATCACAGCTTGCCATGCCTCTGGAGGAGGTGGAGGTGGTGGCGGATCTTGATTCTGCATTCTGATTGGTGCTCTTAGCGGGAGCCATCCTGAAGAGGTTGACCACCATTAGCACATAGACAGATAAATGAAGCTGAATCCAACGGAATGAAAATTGCAACATAAAGTCTTCACATCCGAACAAAATGAACGAATGCATTCCTCTTGAAATGGTCACATATCCATAAATTGAGAAGCCACTTAGAATTTAGGTAGAGAAATAAATCAACAAGGTATGGATCAAGAACGAATACTCGGTAAGAAATCCCAATCTCAAACCAAATATCCGTGGAAGAAGAACTAGAGCTACGAGAATTCCCACCTATGAAACTCCCGAACCTTTCCGGTTATGCAATCAGGTGTTGGGGATACAGGGGAAGCATAATATCTCACCCAAATCTAGCAATTCCTACATCCAGCTGTATCCATCCTTCAACACTTAACCGAGAAAAACTTCGGAAACCATCTACCTCAACCTTCGAAAAGCATCCGTTATACAAGTTATGGCGATACTCCCGAACTCCCGCCCCAGTACTTGGTGGCGTCGAGGTTATCTCACCAACGAACTGCATAAAAGAGATTTTCAATGTTGGCGTACTAAACTCAGGTATTCCAGAACTACAATGATAAAATTATGACGACAATACCTCAGAGCTCAACTCCCCGGGACACTTCCACAAAACCCCTGATAGGAGGCACCAAGACAATGTTCTCGTCATAAAACCATCAGAACGATTCCAAGATACCCGCGTGATCCTAGAAAAAAAATTTAGTGAAATTTGAGAAGAGAAGAGTCAAAACTCTACGCCATGATGCCTTACCAGAGCGATGAGGAGACTGTGGAGTAAAAAGAATTCCTAAACTCTCCGATATATAATTCCTAAATGACTCAAAACATTTTTCTAGACACAACTCGGCTGCTAAAACGATCAAGCAATGGGGCTCCTAAGGTCGGGGAAGGCTCTGATTACCAACTTCTAACGCCCTCGATGCGGCTATATCTCCCACGTGTCGAGGCACGACTTAGAGGCATAACCGCATTGAAAGCAATGTCGCAAGTTAGGCAATCATCACAACATCCCATGTAATATAGATAATAAAAGGGAGATACATAGTTGGCTTACACTCGCCACGTCACACAAAGTACATAAATAGCATTACAACATTCAAACACTCATGGCCCGACTACGGCGCCAAAATAAAAGATAACCCAACATGCGACACGGTCCCGATCACCCCCAACTGGGCACCACTACTGATCATCAGGGAAAGACACGTAGTATCATTGAGAGTCCTCGTCGAACTCCCACTTGAGCTCAAGCGCGTCACCTGGAGCGGAATCATCAGGCCCTGCATCTGGTTTGGAAGTAATCTGTGAGCCACAGGGACTCAGCAATCTCGCACCCTCGCGATCAAGACTATTTAAGCTTATAGGAAAGGCAAGGTACATATGTGGAGCTGCAGCAAGCGACTAGCATATATGGTGGCTAACCTGTTCGCAAAAGAGAGCGAGAAGAGGAGGCAAAGCGCGAAGAAGTAACTAGAGGACAACCTATGCAAGCATTACTCCAACACCGTGTTCACTTCCTGGACTCCGCCGAGAAGAGACTATCACGGTAACTCACACTGTTGATTCATTTTAATTAAGTTAAGGTTCAAGTTATCTACAACCGGACATTAACAAATTCCCATCTGCCCATAACCACGGGCACGGCTTTCGAAAGTTCAAATCCCTGCAGGGGAATCCCAACTTAGCCCATGACAAGCTCTCACGGTCAACGAAGGAATATACCTCCTCCCGGCACCTTCCGATCAGACTCGGTATCTCGGTTCTTCCAGACACTCCGACAGGTTAAAACAAATCCAGCAACACCGCACGAATGTGCCGACAAATCCCGATAGGAGCTACACATATCTCGTTCTCAGGGCACACTCAGATAGGTCAAGCTATGAGTAAAACCAACCCTCGAGTTTCCCTGAGGTGGCCCCGCAGGCTGCCTGGTTCGAACCAACACTCATAGGAGCACTGGCCCGGGGGGGGGGGGGGGGGTTTAAATAAGATGACCCTCGGGCTCCGGAAACCCAAGGGAAAAGAGGCTAGGTGGCAAATAGTAAAACCAAGGTTGGGCATTGCTGGAAAAGCTTTAATCAAGGTGAACTATCAAGGGGTTCCCATTATCACCCAACCGCGTAAGGAACGCAAAAATCCGGGAACATAACACCGATACGACGAAAACTAGGGCGGCAAGAGTGGAACAAATCACTAGGCGAGAGGCCGAGCCTTCCACCCTTTACCAAGTATATAGACGCATTAAGATAACAAGATATTATAATGATATCCCAACAAGTAAATAAATGTTCCAACAAGGAACAGTCTCCAATCTTCACCTGCAACTAGCAACGCTATAAGAGGGGCTGAGCAAAGCGGTAACATAGCCAATCAACAGTTTGCTAGGACATGGTGGGTTAGAGGCTGAACATGGAAATTTGGGAGGCATGATAAGCAAATGGTAGGCATCGTAGCATAGGCATAGCAAAAGAGCGAGCATCTAGTAAAGCAAAGATACTAGTGATTTCGAGGGTATGATCATCTTGCCTGCAAAGTTGTCAGAGTTGACTGGGTCCTCGAAAGCAAACTCAACAGGTTCCTCGTTAGCGAACTCGTCTCCTGGCTCTACCCAAACAAGACAAACAAGCAACAAGGACATAATCAACCACATGCAAGGCTCAAACAATATGATGCAAACATGGTATGCTATGCGGGATGCAATATGTGATGCATATGCAAGATTTGACAAGGAATGCATGAACCTGGCCTCAACTTGAAAATCCAAGTGTGCCACTGGAAAGATGAGATGAAATCGCTTGAAAACGATATACAGAACGCTGGAATCGGAGCTACGGTTTGGAAATGGCAAGCGATTCAAATATGGCCACGTTCTACTATTTACAGCAAGTAGTCATCTAAATGCAACAATATGAACATGCTACAGCACCCGAACATGACAAAAAAAATACATGGCAGGGATGCATTCATGATGCTTAACAAAGTCTAGCACTGAGCTACGGCCAATTCATCCATTAACAGGTTCAAACAAGCATGCCAAAAATGCATATGACAAACAGATTTCAGACTTAGTGAAATTAACACTTGTCTGGAATTTCAGATCAGATAGCACTCTTCGGAGCAACAAAACTATATGCTACAGGACGTGAACATGGCAAAGTAAAGAATGGCATGGAGCTACTCAAAGAGATTAACAAAAGTCCCTTAGTGAGCTTGAGCCAAAAGGGATCAGAAAATATATTTGCAAGCATGTGAACATGGAAAAAACATAATCAGTTCTCAGACTTAGTGAAAACTGGAGCATGCTGAAAACAGATATGAAGTAGGCATGTTTACAAGCTCGATGCACTCACCACAGAGCAAGTCATGACAAACTAAGCATACATCCATCAATAATACACAAAATGCAAGCTAGACATGGCAAGAACAATAACATAACATGCACGGATCAACTACAACATCCTCGGCAAAATCGCTAACAAGTAGACAATCTGCCCAGATTCACGAAATGACAAAAGTAGAGCTCCATTGACTCAAGCTAGGATGCTCCATAATTGCAAACAAATACATGGATGGATAAAGCACTACAAGATTAACAAAACATCCTTACTGATCATCCTCAAAAGAGGCACGGATCACTAGGAAACAACATGAACATATGGCCATATGAGATAAACAACTCAAGGACTTCGTGGAAATGCTAAGTCCCTGAAATCAGCATTACCAAGTGCCTCACTTTGCAAGCTTGTGCTAGTCACCACACACATCACAAAAATACATGGGTTGCACCTCTGGAAAGATGGCAAAACCCTTAACAAAACACATGTAGAGCTCATGGGCATATCATGCACACAATAATCATGGCAAAAATGACAAATATCTAAATGGAGCAACAAATCTGACAATTATCTCAAATAGCACTATTATAACAGCATTTCGGGCATCAAGATGAACTCAAATGAAAATGATGCAATGGAATGAAACGATGTACTCTCTGAGATGAACATTTTGATATGATATATGCCCAAAACGGAGCTACGGATGCAAAGTTACGGCACGATGAACATGGCAATATGAACTAGGGTTTGGGAGAAAGTCAACCAAGATTTCGGATCTCAGATCTGCATGCTTCCCGAGGTTCGCCGGAAATCTCGGAGCTCGCCGAAGAGGGAATTGGAGAGCGCCGGAGGAGGAGGAAGACGACCGGGCTTGGCGGACCGGCCGGAGCTCTCGCCGGCGTCGACGGGAGCAGCTGCCGGAGTTGAGGATGTTGGGGAACGTTGCAGAAAATTAAAAATTTTCCTACGGTTTCACCAAGATCCATCTATGAGTTCATCTAAGCAACGAGTCTAGGGAGAGAGTTTGCATCTACATACCACTTGTAGATCGCGTGCGGAAGCTTGCAAGGTGATGATGTAGTCGTACTCGACGTGATCCAAATCACCGATGACCAGCGCCGAACGGACGGCACCTCCGCGTTCAACACACGTACGGGACGGGAGACGTCTCCTCCTTCTTGATCCAGCAAGGGGGAAGGAGAGGTTGATGAAGATCCAGCAGCACGACGGCGTGGTGGTGGATGCAGGGCGTCACAGCAGCAGGGCTTCGCCGAGACTACGAGGGAGAGACGTAACGGGGGGGAGGTGGAGGCGCCAGGGGCTGGTGTGTGAAGTCCCTCCTCTCCCCCACTATATATAGGGGTGCCAAGGGGGGGGCGCCGGCCCTAGTAGATGAGATCTACTAGGGGGGGCGGCGGCCTAGGGGAGGTTTCCCTCCCCCCCAAGGCACCTAGGGGTGCCTTCCACCACTAGGACTCCTCCTAGGGGGAAACCCTAGGCGCATGAGCCTATAGGGACTGGTGCCCTTGGCCCATGATGGCCAAGGCGCACCCCCTACAGCCCATGTGGCCCCCCGGGACAGGTGGCCCCACCCGGTGGACCCTCGGGACCCTTCCGGTGGTCCCGGTACAATACCGATAACCCCGAAACTTGTCCCGATGCCCGAAATAGCACTTCCTATATATAATCCTTTACCTCCGGACTATTCCGGAACTCCTCGTGACGTCCGGGATCTCATCCGGGACTCCGAACAACATTCGGGTTTCTGCATATACATATCTTCATAACCCTAGCGTCACCGAACCTTAAGTGTGTAGACCCTACGGGTTCGGGAGACATGCAGACATGACCGAGACGCTCTCAGTCAATAACCATCAGCGGGATCTGGATACCCATGATGGCTCCCACATGCTCCTCGATGTTGTCATCGGATGAACCACTATGTCGAGGATTCGATCAAACCCTGTATGCAATTCCCTTTGTCAATCGGTACGTTACTTGCCCGAGACTCGATCGTCGGTATCCCAATACCTTGTTCAGTCTCGTTACCGGCAAGTCACTTTACCCGTACCGTAATGCATGATCCCGTGTCCAACACCTTGGTCACATTGAGCTCAATATGATGACGCATTACTGAGTGGGCCCAGAGATACCTCTCCGTCATACGGAGTGACAAATCCCAGTCTCGATCCGTGTCAACCCAACAGCTACTTTCGGAGATACCTGTAATGCACCTTTATAGTCACCCAGTTATGTTGTGACGTTTGATACACCCAAGGCACTCTTACGGTATCCGGGAGTTACACGATCTCATGGTCGAAGGAAGAGATACTTGACACTTGCAAAGCTCTAGCAAAACGAACTACACGATCTTTTATGCTATGCTTAGGATTGGGTCTTGTCCATCACATCATTCTCCTAATGATGTGATCCCGTTATCAACGACATCCAATGTCCATAGTCAGGAAACCATGACTATCTGTTGATCACAACGAGCTGGTCAACTAGAGGCTTACCAGGGACATAGTGTGGTCTAAGTATTCACACGTGTATTACGATTTCCGGATAATACAGTTATAGCATGAATAAAAGACAATTATGATGAACAATGAAATATAATAATACTTTTATTATTGCCTCTAGGGCATATTTCCAACAGTCTCCCACTTGCACTAGAGTCACCAATCTAGTTACATTGTGATGAATCGAACACCCATAGAGTTCTGGTGTTGATCATGTTTTGCACGTGAGAGAGGTTTAGTCAGCGGATCTGCGACATTCAGATCTGTGTGCACTTTGCAAATCTCTATGTCTCCATCTTGAACATTTTCACGGATGGAGTTGAAACGACGCTTGATGTGCCTGGTCTTCTTGTGAAACCTGGGCTCCTTTGCGAGGGCAATAGCTCCAGTATTGTCACAGAAGAGTTTGATTGGCCCCGACACATTGGGTATGACTCCTAGGTCGGTGATGAACTCCTTCACCCAAATCGCTTCATGTGCTGCCTCCGAGGCTGCCATGTACTCCGCTTCACACGTAGATCCCGCCACGACGCTCTGCTTGCAGCTGCACCAGCTTACTGCTCCACCATTCAACATATACACGTATCCGGTTTGTGACTTAGAGTCATCCGGATCTGAGTCGAAGCTAGCGTCGACGTAACCCTTTACGACGAGCTCTTCGTCTCCTCCATAAATGAGAAACATGTCCTTTGTCCTTTTCAGGTACTTCAGGATATTCTTGACCGCTGTCCAGTGTTCCTTGCTGGGATTACTTTGGTATCTAGCTACCAAACTTACGACAAGGTTTACATCGGGTCTGGTACACAGCATGGCATACATAATAGATCCTATGGCTGAAGCATAGGGGATGACACTCATCTCTTCTTTATCTTTTGCCATGGTCGGTGACTGAGCTGAGCTCAGTCTCATACCTTGTAACATAGGCAAGAACCCCTTCTTGGACTGATCCATTCTGAATCTCTTCAAAATCATATCAAGGTATGTGCTTTGTGAAAGACCTATGAGGCGTCTCGATCTATCTCTATAGATCTTGATGCCTAATATATAAGCAGCTTCTCCAAGGTCCTTCATTGAAAAACACTTATTCAAGTAGGCCTTAATGCTGTCCAGAAATTCTATATTATTTCCCATCAGGAGTATGTCATCTACATATAATATGAGAAATGCTACAGAGCTCCCACTCACTTTCTTGTAAACGCAGGCTTCTCCATAAGTCTGCATAAACCCAAACGCTTTGATCATCTCATCAAAGCGAATGTTCCAACTCCGAGATGCTTGCACCAGTCCATAAATGGATCGCTGGAGCTTGCATACTTTGTTAGCGTTCCGAGGATCGACAAAACCTTCCGGCTGCATCATATATAGTTCTTCCTTAAGATGCCCGTTAAGGAATGCTGTTTTGACGTCCATCTGCCATATCTCATAATCATAGTATGCGGCAATTGCTAACATGATTTGGACGGACTTTAGCTTCGCTACGGGAGAGAATGTCTCGTCGTAGTCAATCCCTTGAACCTGTCGATAACCCTTAGCGACAAGTCGAGCTTTATAGATGGTAACATTACCATCCGCGTCCGTCTTCTTCTTAAAGATCCATTTGTTTTCTATCGCTCGCCGATCATCGGGCAAGTCTGTCAAAGTCCATACTTTGTTTTCATACATGGATTCTATCTCGGATTTCATGGCTTCAAGCCATTTGTTGGAATCCGGGCCCGCCATTGCTTCTTCATAGTTCGAAGGTTCATTGTTGTCTAACAACATGATTTCCAGGACAGGGTTGCCGTACCACTCTGGTGCGGAACGTGTCCTTGTGGACCTACGAAGTTCAGCAGTAACTTGATCCGAAGTACCTTGATCATTATCATGGATTTCCTCTTCAGTTGGTGTGGGCATCACAGGAACGGTTTCCTGTGCTGCGTCACTATCCCGCTCAAGCGGTAGTACTTCATCGAGTTCTACTTTCCTCCCACTTACTTCTTTCGAGAGAAACTCTTTTTCCAGAAAGCATCCGTTCTTGGCAACAAAGATCTTGCCTTCGGATCTTAAGTAGAAGGTATACCCTACAGTTTCCTTAGGGTATCCTATGAATACGCATTTTTCCGACTTGGGTTCGAGCTTTTCAGGTTGAAGTTTCTTGACATAAGCTTCGCATCCCCAAACTTTTAGAAACGACAGCTTAGGTTTCTTTCCAAACCATAATTCATACGGTGTCGTCTCAACGGATTTAGACGGTGCCCTATTTAAAGTGAATGTAGCTGTCTCTAGAGCGTATCCCCAAAATGATTGCGGTAAATCGGTAAGAGACATCATAGACCGCACCATATCCAATAGAGTGCGATTACGACGTTCGGACACACCGTTTCGCTGAGGTGTTCCAGGCGGCGTGAGCTGTGAAACGATTCCACATTTCTTTAAGTGTGTACCAAATTCGTGACTTAAGTATTCTCCTCCACGATCTGATCGTAAGAATTTTATCTTTCGGTCACGTTGATTCTCCACCTCATTCTGAAATTCCTTGAACTTTTCAAAGGTCTCAGACTTGTGTTTCATTAAGTAGACATACCCATATCTACTCAAGTCATCTGTGAGAGTGAGAACATAACGATATCCTCCGCGAGCCTCAACGCTCATTGGACCGCACACATCGGTATGTATGATTTCCAACAAGTTGGTTGCTCGCTCCATTGTTCCGGAGAACGGAGTCTTGGTCATTTTGCCCAAGAGGCATGGTTCGCACGTGTCAAACGATTCATAATCAAGAGACTCTAAAAGTCCATCGGCATGGAGCTTCTTCATGCGCTTGACACCAATGTGACCAAGGCGGCAGTGCCACAAGTATGTGGGACTATCATTATCAACTTTAAATCTTTTTGCATCTACACTGTGAACATGTGTAATATTACGTTCGAGATTCATTAAGAATAAACCATTGACCATCGGAGCATGACCATAAAACATATCTCTCATATAAATCGAACAACCATTATTCTCAGACTTAAATGAGTAGCCATCTCATATTAAACGAGATCCTGATACAATGTTCATGCTCAAACTTGGCACTAAATAACAATTATTAAGGTTCAAAACTAATCCCGTAGGTAAATGTAGAGGCAGCGTGCCGACGGCGATCACATCGACTCTGGAACCATTCCCGACGCGCATCGTCACCTCATCCTTCGCCAGTCTCCGTTTATTCCGCAGCTCCTGCTGTGAGTTACAAATATGAGCAACGACACCGGTATCAAATACCCAGGAGTTACTACGAGTACTGGTAAGGTACACATCAATCACATGTATATCAAATATACCTTTGGTGTTGCCGGTCTTCTTATCCGCTAAGTATTTGGGGCAGTTCCGCTTCCAGTGACCCTTCCCCTTGCAATAAAAGCACTCAGTCTCAGGCTTGGGTCCATTCTTTGACTTCTTCCCGGTAACTGGCTTACCAGGCGCGGCAACATCTTTGCCGTCCTTCTTGAAGTTCTTCTTACCCTTGCCCTTCTTGAACTTAGTGGTCTTATTGACCATCAACACTTGATGTTCTTTCTTGATTTCAGCCTCTGCTGACTTCAGCATCGAGAACACTTCAGGAATGGTCTTTTCCATTCCCTGCATGTTGTAGTTCATCACAAAGCTCTTGTAGCTTGGTGGGAGCGACTGGAGGATTCTGTCAATGACCGCCTCATCTGGGAGGTTAATGTTCAGCTGGGTCATACGGTTGTGCAACCCAGACATCTTCAGGATGTGCTCACTGACAGAACTGTTTTCCTCCATCTTACAACTATAGAACTTGTCGGAGACATCATATCTCTCGACCCGGGCATGAGCTTGGAAAACTAGTTTCAGCTCTTCGAACATCTCATATGCTCCGTGATGCTCAAAACGCTTTTGGAGCCCCGGTTCTAAGCTGTAAAGAATGCCGCACTGAACGAGGGAGTAATCATCAGCGCGAGACTGCCAAGCATTCATAATGTCTTGGTTCTCTGGGACGGGAGCGTCACCTAGCGGTCCTTCTAGGACATATTGTTTCCTGGCAGCTATGAGGATGATCCTTAGGTTCCGGACCCAGTCCGTATAGTTGCTGCCATCATCTTTCAGCTTGGTTTTCTCTAGGAACGCGTTGAAGTTCATGTTGACATTAGCGTTGGCCATTGATCTACAAGACATATTTGCAAAGGTTTTAGACTAAGTTCATGATAATAAAGTTCTAATCAAATTATGAACTCCCACTTAGATTAGACATCCCTTTAGTCATCTAAGTGTTACACGATCCGAGTCGACTAGCCCGTGTCCGATCATCACGTGAGATGGACTAGTCATCGTCGGTGAACATTTTCATGTTGATCGTATCTTCCATACGACTCGTGTTCGACCTTTCGGTCTCCGTGTTCCGAGGCCATGTCTGCACATGCTAGGCTCGTCAAGTTAACCCTAAGTGTTTTCGCTGTGTAAAACTGTCTTATACCCGTTGTATGTGAACGTAAGAATCCATCACACCCGATCATCACGTGGTGCTTAGAAACGACAAACTGTAGCAACGGTGCACAGTTAGGGGAGAACACTTCTTGAAATTTTATAAGGGATCATCTTATTTACTACCGTCGTCCTAAGTAAACAAGATGCATAATTCATAATAAACATCACATGCAATTATATATTTGTGACATGATATGGCCAATATCATATAGCTCCATTGATCTTCATCTTCGGGGCTCCATGATCATCTTGTCACCGGCTTGACACCATGATCTCCATCATCATGATCTCCATCATCGTGTCTTCATGAAGTTGTCACGCCAACGACTACTTCTACTTCTATGACTAACGTTTAGCAATAAAGTAAAGTAGTTTACATGACGTTATTCAATGACACGCAGGTCATACAAAAAATAATGACAACTCCTATGGCTCCTGCCGGTTGTCATACTCATCGACATGCAAGTCGTGAATCCTATTACAAAGAACATGATCTCATACATCACAATTCATCATTCATCACAACTTCTGGCCATATCACATCACATGATCAATCGCTGCAAAAACAAGTTAGACGTCCTCTAATTGTTGTTGCATCTTTTACGTGGCTGCAATTGGGTTCTAGCAAGAACGTTTTCTTACCTACGAATCACCACAACGTGATTTTGTCAACTTCTATTTACCCTTCATAAGGGCCCTGTTCATCGATTCCGCTCCAACTAAGGTGGGAGAGACAAACACCCGCCAGCCACCTTATGCAACTAGTGCATGTCAATCGGTGGAACCGGTCTCACGTAAGTGTACGTGTAAGGTTGGTCCGGGCCGCTTCATCCCACAATACCGTTGAGCAAGAAAAGACTAGTAGAGGCAAGTAAGATGACAAAATCCACGCCCACAACAAAGTTGTGTTCTACTCGTGCAAAGAGAACTACGCATAGACCTAGCTCATGATGCCACTGTTGGGGAACGTTGCAGAAAATTAAAATTTTTCCTACGGTTTCACCAAGATCCATCTATGAGTTCATCTAAGCAACGAGTCTAGGGAGAGAGTTTGCATCTACATACCACTTGTAGATCGCGTGCGGAAGCTTGCAAGGTGATGATGTAGTCGTACTCGACGTGATCCAAATCACCGATGACCAGCGCCGAACGGACGACACCTCCGCGTTCAACACACGTACGGGACGGGAGACGTCTCCTCCTTCTTGATCCAGCAAGGGGGAAGGAGAGGTTGATGAAGATCCAGCAGCACGACGGCGTGGTGGTGGATGCAGGGCGTCACAGCAGCAGGGCTTCGCCGAGACTACGAGGGAGAGACGTAACGAGGGGGAGGTGGAGGCGCCAGGGGCTGGTGTGTGAAGTCCCTCCTCTCCCCCACTATATATAGGGGTTCCAAGGGGGGGGCGCCGGCCCTAGTAGATGAGATCTACTAGGGGGGGCGGCGGCCTAGGGGAGGTTTCCCTCCCCCCCAAGGCACCTAGGGGTGCCTTCCACCACTAGGACTCCTCCTAGGGGGAAACCCTAGGCGCATGGGCCTATAGGGACTGGTGCCCTTGGCCCATGATGGCCAAGGCGCACCCCCTACAGCCCATGTGCCCCCCCGGGACAGGTGGCCCCACCCGGTGGACCCCCGGGACCCTTCCGGTGGTCCCGGTACAATACCGATAACCCCGAAACTTGTCCCGATGCCCGAAATAGCACTTCCTATATATAATCCTTTACCTCCGGACTATTCCGGAACTCCTCGTGACGTCCGGGATCTCATCCGGGACTCCGAACAACATTCGAGTTTCTGCATATACATATCTTCATAACCCTAGCGTCACTGAACCTTAAGTGTGTAGACCCTACGGGTTCGGGAGACATGCAGACATGACCGAGACGCTCTCAGTCAATAACCATCAGCGGGATCTGGATACCCATGATGGCTCCCACATGCTCCTCGATGTTGTCATCGGATGAACCACTATGTCGAGGATTCGATCAAACCCTGTATGCAATTCCCTTTGTCAATCGGTACGTTACTTGCCCGAGACTCGATCGTCGGTATCCCAATACCTTGTTCAGTCTCGTTACCGGCAAGTCACTTTACTCGTACCGTAATGCATGATCCCGTGTCCAACACCTTGGTCACATTGAGCTCAATATGATGACGCATTACTGAGTGGGCCCAGAGATAGCTCTCCGTCATACGGAGTGACAAATCCCAGTCTCGATCCGTGTCAACCCAACAGCTACTTTCGGAGATACCTGTAATGCACCTTTATAGTCACCCAGTTACGTTGTGACGTTTGATACACCCAAGGCACTCTTACGGTATCCGGGAGTTACACGATCTCATGGTCGAAGGAAGAGATACTTGACACTTGCAAAGCTCTAGCAAAACGAACTACACGATCTTTTATGCTATGCTTAGGATTGGGTCTTGTCCATCACATCATTCTCCTAATGATGTGATCACGTTATCAACGACATCCAATGTCCATAGTCAGGAAACCATGACTATCTGTTGATCACAACGAGCTGGTCAACTAGAGGCTTACCAGGGACATAGTGTGGTCTAAGTATTCACACGTGTATTATGATTTCCGGATAATACAGTTATAGCATGAATAAAAGACAATTATCATGAACAATGAAATATAATAATACTTTTATTATTGCCTCTAGGGCATATTTCCAACAGAGGAGGCGCAGGGCGGCGCCGAGGTGGCGGGGTCGTCTCCGGCGACGAGGCGGCGGGCGGCGCCGGCGCGGTGGAGGCGGAGCGGCGGCCGGCGACGAGGGAGACCGGGCGGCGCGGCGAAGAAGGTGACTCGGGCGGCGGCGCGGGAAGACCTGGGCCGCGGGGGCTCTCCTCGGGCCCGGCGGGCCACGGGCGTTGATGGGTGGCATGAGGCCATGTGGCGCGCAGCCACTGGCCAGGCGCGGCGGCGCGAAACGTCTGGTGGCGGACGGACACGTCCGGTGGCGGCGGAGCGATTTTAGCGTTTGGACGGGGGAGAGATCCGGATTTTCGGAGGGGGACCTATTTATAGGCATAGAGGGAGCTAGGAGTGTCCAAATGAGGTGCGGTTTTCGGCCACGCGATCGTGATCGAACGCTCTAGATGATGGAGAGGGTTTAGGTGGGTTTTGGGCCAACTTGGAGGGTGTTGGGCTGCAACACACACGAGGCCTTTTCGGTCCCTCGGTTAACCGTTGGAGTATCAAACGAAGTCCAAATGATACGAAACTTGACAGGCGGTCTACCGGTAGTAAACCAAGGCCGCTTGGCAAGTCTCGGTCCAATCCGGAAATGTTTGATCCCCACACACGAAAGAAAGGTAGAAATGACCACCGGAGGAGAACGAAGCGCCGGAATGCGAAACGGACAACGGGGAAAATGCTCGAATGCATGAGATGAACACGTATGCAAATGCAATGCACATGATGACATGATATGAGATGCATGACAACGATAACAACACATGGACACAAAGACCCGAACTTGAGAAAATAAAATAACTTAAGGCCGGTAACGACAAGAGTTGGATTACATATTGGGTAAATCATATCCGGGGTGTTACATATTTGCAACAATAAGAACATCATTAATTCTTCCCATAGGTTTCTTAATAGTGGAATCCGCAAGGTGCAAGTTCAAAGAATAATCATCAAAATTAGGGAAACCTGGCAAATCACACAAAGTTTTTGGAATCATGGAAACACTAGCTCCCAAATCACACAAAGCATAACACTCATGATCTTTAATTTTAAATTTTATTGTAGGTTCCCACTCATCATAAAGCTTTCTAGGGATAGAAACTTCCAACCCAAGTTTTTCTTCATAACATTGCATCAAAGCATCAATGATATGTTTAGTGAAAGCTTTATTTTGACTATAAACATGAGGAGAATTTATCACGGATTGCAACAGGGAAATACAATCTATAAAAGAGCAATTATCATAATTAAATTCCTTGAAATGCAAAATAGTGGGTTCATTGCTGTTTAAAGTTTTAACCTCTTCAATCCCACTTTTAACAATTTTTGCATCAAGATCTAAAAACTCCGAATTTTTGGGATGCCTTCTAGGTACAGGTGGCTCATCTTCAGTCCCATAATTATCAAGATTCATATTGCAAAACAAAGATTTAATAGGGGACACATCAATAACTTTAAGATCTTCATCTTTATTATCATGAAAACTAGACGAACACGCCTTCACAAAGCAATCTTTCTTAGCACGCATCCTAGCGGTTCTTTCTATGAACTCATCAATGGAAATTCTCATGGCTTTGAGAGACTCATTGATATCATGCTTAGGTTGAATAGATCTAAGTTACAAAGAATCAACATCAAGAGAAATTCTATCAACGTTCCAATTCATCAATCTTAAGCAATTTTTCTTCAATCAAAGCATTGAAATTCTTTTGCGAACTAATAAATTCTTGAATATTAGATGCAAAATCAGAGGGTATCTTATTATAATTTCCATAATAATTGTTGTAGGAATTACCATAATTATTAGAGGGATTACTAGGAAACAACCTAGGATTAAAATTACCTCTATACGCGTTATTACCAAAATTGTTCCTACCAACAAAATTCACATCCATAGATTCATTATTATTCTCAATCAAAGTAGACAAAGGCATATAATTAGGATCAGTAGGAGCACTCTTATTAGAAAACAATTTCATAAGTTCATCCATCTTTCCACTCAAAACATTAATTTCTTCTATCGCCTGCACTTTTTTATTAGTAGATCTTTCGGTGTGCCATTGAGAATAATTAACCATAATATTATCAAGAAGTTTAGAAGCTTCTCCTAAAGTGATTTCCATAAAAGTGCCTCCCATGGCCGAATCTAAAAGATTTCTAGAAGCAAAATTCAATCCGGCATAAATTTTTTGTATAATCATCCAATGATTCAAACCATGTGTAGGGCAATTACGTATCATTAATTTCATCCTCTCCCAAGCTTGTGCAACATGTTCATGATCAAGTTGCTTAAAATTCATAATATCGTTTCTAAGATAGATGATTTTAGCGGGAGGAAAATACTTAGAGATAAAAGCATCTTTGCACTTATTGCATGAATCGATACTATTTTTAGGCAAAGATGAAAACCATGCTTTAGCACGATCTCTAAGGGAAAAAGGAAATAACTTCAATTTAACAATATAATTGTCCACATCTTTCTTCGTTTGCATATCACACAAATCAACAAAGCTATTTAGATGGATAGCGACATCTTCACTAGGAAGGCTGGCGAATTGATCATTCATGACAAGATCCAACAAAGCAGCATTAATTTCACAAAATTCAGCATCGGTAAGAGGAGAAATCGGAGTGCTAAGAAAATCATTGTTGTTGGTATTGGTAAAGTCACACAATTTAGTATTATGTTGAGCCATTGTGACAAGCAATCAATCCAACACACAAGCAAACAAGAAACAAGCAAAAAGGCAAATAGAAAAAGGAGAAAGAGAACGGGAGAAAAGAGGGCGAGAGGAAAAGAGGACGAATAAAACGGAAAGGGTGATGTGGGGGAGAGGAAAACGAGAGGCAAATGGCAAATAATGTAATGCGAGGGATAAGAGTTTGTGATGGGTAGTTGGTATGTCTTGACTTGACTTGGCGTGAATCTCCCCGGCAACGGCGCCAGTAATGGCTCGTTGTCGGGAGTCAAATGACTTGACTTAGCGCGAATCTCCCGGCAACGGTGCCAGAAATCCTTTCTTGCTACCTCTTGAGCACTGCGTTGGTTTTCCCTTGAAGAGGAAAGGGTGATGAAGCAAAGTAGAATTAGTATTTCCCTCAGTTTTTGAGAACCAAGGTATCAATCCAGTAGGAGATCACGCTCAAGTCCCACGCACCTACACAAACAAATAACAACCTCACAACCAATGCGATAAAGGGGTTCTCAAGCCCTTCACGATCACTTGCGAGAGTGAGATCTGATAGATATTATAAGATAATATTTTTGGTATTTTTATGATAAAGATGCAAAGTAAAATAAAAGGAAACAGAAATAACTAAGTATTGGAAGATTAATATGATGGAAGATAGGCCCGGGGGCCATAGGTTTCACTAGTGGCTTCTCTCAAGAGCATAAGTATTATGGTGGGTAAACGAATTAATGTCGAGCAATTGATAGAATTGAGCATAGTTATGAGAATATCTAGGTATGATCATGTATATAGGCATCATGTCCGCGACAAGTAGACCAAAACGATTCTGCATCTACTACGATTACTCCACACATCGACCGCTATCCAGCATGCATCTAGAGTATTAAGTTCATAAGAATAGAGTAATGCTTTAAGTAAGATGACATGATGTAGAGGGATAAACTCATGCAATATGATATAAACCCCATCTTTTTATCCTCGATGGCAACAATACAATACGTGCCTTGCTTCCCCTGCTATCACTGGGAAAGGACACCGCAAGATTGAACCCAAAGCTAAGCACTTCTCCCATTGCAAGGAAGATCAATCTAGTAGGCCAAACCAAACTGATGATTCAAAGAGACTTGCAAAGATAAACCAATCATGCATAAAATAATTCAGAGGAGAATCAAATATTGTTCATAGATAAACTGGATCATAAACCCACAATTCATCGGATCTCGACAAACACACCGCAAAAGAAGATTACATCGCATAGATATCCAAGAAGATCAAGGAGAACTTTGTATTGAGATCCAAATAGAGAGAAGGAGCCATCTCGCTAATAACTATGGCCTTGTAGGTCTGAAATAAACTACTCACACATCACCGGAGAAGCCATGGAGTTGATGTAGAGGCTCTCCGTGATCAATACCCCCTCCGGCGGAGCTCCGGAAAAGGCCCCAAGATGGGATCTCTCGGGTACAGAAGGTTGCAGCGGTGGAATTAGGTTTTCGTGGTGCTCCTGGATGTTTGGGGGGGGGTACATGGACTTATATTGGAGTAAGAAGTACGTTGGTGGAGCAACGAGGGGCCCACGAGGTTGGAGGCCGCGCCCAGGGGGTAGGCGCGCCCCCCTACCTCGTGCCCTCCTCGATCGTTTCTTGATGCACACTCCAAGTTTCCTGGATCATGTTTGTTGAGAAAATCACATTCCCGAAGGTTTCATTCCGTTTGGACTCCGTTTGATATTTCTTTTCTTCGAAACCCTAAAATAGGCAAAAAAACAACAATTTGGGCTGGGCCTCCGGTTAGTAGGTTAGTCCCAACAATGATATAAAAGTGTAAAATAAAGCCCATTAACATCCAAAATAGATAATATAATAGTATGGAGCAATCAAAAATATTAGATACGTTGGAGACGTATCATCGTGCCCATGTGCATCACTTACCAAATATATAACATGCCAAATGTGCATTGTCTGCCAAATATAGAACATGCCAAATGTGCATCATTTACCAAATATAGATCATGATAGCCTGATGATCACATGTGACGAGGGGGAATTACCAGCAGATTGTGCATGATGATGACATGCAGATAGCTCTGGCACAACGCTAAGTTTGATAGAGTTTTAAAATAAGTATAAAATGTGAAAATTTTAATATGAAACTTAGGAGATCACTTCAAGAGAAAAATAGAATGCAAATACTATTAATGTGAAAAACAACATTATAAAAATGTGGAAATGAGAAAAATATTAAGTAAGAACAATTGATAAGTGAAGCAAACAATTTATTGGTACGACCGAATTGTCTTGTATGAGCGAATTGTCTGACAGACACATACACATGTATGTGTCACAATATTCGAGATGCCCTGTTTATTACATAAAAATTATAGAAACCCTAAGATAATCATGCTATCGAAACCTTCCTCCTAACTAAATCCAAACCACTAAAACTTGAATCTTGCATGACACATAATTTCTTCAGGCGCACCTTTTCTTTGCGATTTCGTGAATTTTGTTCTTCACAAACTCCATCGAGTTCGAAGGTGACATAATCAACTTGGCGACAAAACTTCTTCTCCTAGCATCAACGTTGGCCTGCAAAAATCGACATAAAGGTTACATGAACGGAAGTTGCAACACGACCATACTAGCTAGTCTACAAACGTAAATAACAGCATACCTGTGTAAAATCGCGGGTCATTTGGTCCCCGTCCCATTGTTGTAGGCATTCTATGACAAAAAGGTCACAAGAGTTCCTGGTATATATGCAAACATTAGCGGTGGGCAATACGATATGTGTGTTTTAGTTTGAATATGCACGATGTACTATTAACTCTCACCCATCCTCTTGCTAGGGCATGTCATACACATTGATAGGCCACTTACTTACGTCCGGATATTTTCCTGGTGTAATAAGATTTTCTGACGCATAACGTGTGCTATAGCCATTCGCTATAAAGAGGATAATGTTAATGAATAATCATAAACAATATGTAAGACCAATGGTACAAATGTTGGTTACATTACTAGTGATTTAACAGTCCTCTTAGTCAGGTCCAAAGGATAGAGCGAATCGAGAACTTGGAATTCTTGCTTGATCATGTGCATTACCACGGTCATCCTGTGGGTATTATCGATATTCAACGCGATATACGTCTACAGTGCAAAAAACCATTATGGATCGAAAGAAATACTTGATGAAATATCCTGTAGTGATGAATTACAAACATTACGTATCTTATCACTCACAGTATACTCTTTTGTGACTCTATTAACTGCTCCAGCTTTGGAAAGAGCACTATCCATGTTGCAGATCGACGGCAATGGATCGTCTCGTGCGATAGCACGATCTACAAGGAATTTGGACCTCCACGCTGGACAGAGGTAACGATCATGACCAATGTGCAGCTCCAAATATCCCATATAAGCATCAATAACCTTCATAGAATATGAGGGCATTACATGTTGAAAGTTGAGACATAGATTATTGAGCATTTTAAAAACAGGACATGCAAGTAGTACTTAAATGGTCCGACAACCATCTGTGAGCTAGTACTGGTCGAATCCTTTCGGAAGTCAGAGATATGCCACGCCCTTCACTGTAATAATTTTTCCCCTTATTCTTCTTGGTGCTAGCAGCTAACTCGACAAATGAAACAGCTGCATCAATTATTTCCGGCGTCAACTCATCTGCCACAACCTCTAGCACATTATTGTCAGAAAACAGAGTTGCATGAAATAATATGAACGTCAACAATGGTGATCATATGCATTGGTAGTAAATAAAAATAATAATAAAGTTAGTCACGATACCTCTACTAGCAGTAGTAGTACCGGAGGGTCTCTGACCACGGTTGGTACGCCTATTGGGCTTATCAAGTGCGCAGGGGTGTTCAAATTTCTTGGGAACGGTTCGCTTCCGCTTACCGGACATAACTTCTGCATCCTTATCGATTGTTGCACCCTTTCTTCCATTCGCTTTAGCCATGGACTTGCTGACAGAAGATGCACAAATGTCTGATGAAGGTGCTAGAGTAGAAGTACCAACCACCCAAGGGTTTTCCGGTGTACCCCCACATTCCTCATTACGCTTAACAGGTGAAGCTTCCTTGTGTCCATTCATCTTCGGTGGGGGTTTTATGTTTGGCAAACTAAATCGTGTGAACATTTCAGCACGTAAAAAAATTATACGAGAAAATTATAGACAGAAAGATAAATGCATAGTACCTCAGGTACGGTTTTATGGTTGGGAACCACTTCATCAGGCTGTGTCATGTCAATGACCGGCTCTCCATCACTGTCTATGTCTTCCTTGTACATGAATTCCTTCTTTTCATATGGACCATTCTCAAACGAATCCACTTCGTCCGCATCATTCTCCATGGATGGCACGGCAGCAGCTGGCTTGTACATGACACCTGCTTTGTTCAACTTCTCCAGCAATCTCTGCAATAGAAATATAAAGTTAGTAATGCATGCATGGTTTTTAAAACAATAAACATACTGTAAACAATAAAGTTAGGGTGTGACACCTCAGCAACTAGATCAGGGATTTGCCTCATCTGGGTGTGTATGAAGTCCATAAACCGCTTCATTAGAAGCTCCATCACCTCATCCGTGTTTGGGGCTGTCTTCGCCTTCTTTGCGGTTCCATTGGCGGGCTTGGTTTTTAGCTTTTGTGCAGGCGCATTATTTGGGATGTTGGTCTCCTACGCCCTATATTTTTGGGTTATATTATTTTCAATCTGCATGCGAAATTGAAGTACATGTGATGAATTCAAAATAAATATTATTTACTTAAAAACATTTAAGAAAGACAGAACACAATGACTTACCTTTACATTACCACGGCCGCGCCGATTGTCATAGTAAAACCGATCCCTCCTAGTGGCTGCACCTTCTTTACAATTCCTCATCAGAGGTTGTATGGACAAGTTGGGATTGAAAGTGCAATCATCTTCCAGAGGTTGCACCTTCTCCCAGTACAAGTACTGCAAAAAAAGAAGATATAGAGTTAGTACAATACATCAGATAAAATTGCAATGATATAATAATTGACATTATGCAACATGTCTCATATGTGTACCTGCAAGAGAGTCAAATTGCCTTTCGGCCATTGGCGGAGGTGTTTGCCTTTCTTGACTATGCGAAGGCAATCGAGGAGAACACGGAGGGTGAACGCATTCCAGTTAATCTTTGAAATACGTTTCACATCATCAACCAAAGCGTAGTATTGTTTAGGCACAATCTTGCTCGACATGGGAGCAATAATTGTTCCTAACAGGACAAGGACTAATTTCCGAAGGAAATCGTCATCGGTGGATTTATTTTTAATTATGTGCCATATGAGATCATCTATCACTATGTTTCCTGTTGTCTTACTAAGAAACTGTGGCGGCACCCGCTCCTTAATGTCCTCGCTTTCTTCAATCAGAATGTCCGAAGCAGACAGTCCATGGTTCTCCAAGTTAAAGATGCACTCGATGTCGACCGCACCGAGAGTCACCTCCCCAACCTGCTCTTGTATAATGAATCCGGCCGTGCTGGCCTCAAAATTCTCAACCATATACCTAATCAGTAGGGTACGCATTTTAATAGATGACATCTGAAGCATGTTGCGCAATGTTGTATCGGTGACTCTTGCACGTTAACCGCTCGTTAGAACATTAACAAGCTTGCACCATTTTTCAACGGCACATACAATTTCTCCATTCAGCTCGTCCATCCTGTTGAAACAAAATATAAAACTTTGTGACATGAGCGAACACTAATGCAAAAATAACAATAGACATGCAAATATATAAAACTTTCTGACAATAGCTAGCACTAATGCAAAAATAACACTAATGCAAATATTAAACTAGCACCATGTATACCGCAACATGCAGCCAAGTGTGTGCTGATATGAGGCTATAAAAAATAACTACAATTGGTAATTGAATTTACTTGCATCTGATCAAGTTTTTTGAGTATCAGATAAATTATATGATCAATTAATTTAATATATTAAACTGATAGAAATTCGTCCAGTTGTCTTATTAACACGGTGACAAATTGATCAGCTGTAAATAACTACAGTCTATAGCAATGGTACCTACTTGAGGTTCATCAACATCTTATGCATAACTCTTTAATGTTCTATGTGCATAAGAATATAATTGGATCATGTGACAAAATATAATTGGATCATCTGACAAAAAATCTATTGCATCATACTTCTCGGGAAACAACATCTTATTCTACCATGCTATGAAAGAACCAAAGATTGAGTTCATCTACGCCATCTAGTAAGAACGCATCTAGTCAAGTTGATACTATTTGAAAAAATGTGCTAAACCTAACTCCATCAAAGAAATGACACGGAGGAACTAGCTTTCTACGAAGGCGGTAAGGAGGACAACTTACTTGATCGGTCGATCAAGATGAAAGAAGTCGGCGATGAGGTGTCGACGTAGTTCGTCGCGGGCGGCCACCACGTGCGGACGACCTTGATCTTCTCGGGTTTTTTTTGGTGTCTGGATGCGGCGGACGGAGTTGTCGATGACTCGCCGGCAGGAGGTGATCTAGTCGACGACATGTGCGAGGAGGTGGAGATTATATACGAGGTCGACTCCTAGGTCGTCGTAACTTCCCTAAGGCGAATCACGGGATCTATATTTTCCTCGGTCGTAGGGATAAGGAAAATATGGATTAGCACAATCCCGGAATTGTGTAATAGAATGGCAACTACTCCCGTGATTGACGTGCATGGAAAGCGCA
>NC_041384.1:48032543-48042183 GCF_002162155.2 Triticum dicoccoides | reverse complement strand
GTATTTGCAGTCTGGGCTGGCCCACCAACCTACATCTGTAACCATATAATGTTTGTTTCTGTTGCTCAAAATAAATATCATTGTTTCTTCCCTTAGAAAACAATATATAATCTTTGTTTTCACCTATTAGTTATTGTATATTTGTATATGTTTAACAATATTTATAGTATCTCTCTCATATCTGCAATATTATAAATTCAAATGTAATGTTCCTCTTTCCTTTTTTGGTTTTCCTGTTATTTTATGTTTTCTCCGTCTTATTCCTAATTGTTTTTTTCATGTTTCATATTTCCATATCATTTCTTCTCATAGTTTTCAATTTCAAAAAATGTATGATTATATTTGTCCTATTTATGACTTCCTAATTGGTGGGACCGGCACCGAAAACCACTTTCTAACCTGCCCTCCGGCAGTCCCGAATGGTCGTGCTTGTACATGGTGCTTGTGGAGGCATGCATGAGATGACCCCAACTTTTGGGACCATGTGGGCATGGCCAATGTGGTCCTGCAAGCAAGGTCTGCACGAATTCATACACAAAACACACATTGCGTCACGTCCGGGCAGTGTTCAAGGATTTTTTTCGCTGGAAAAACCCTACAAAATGCACCGAGTCTCGGAAATGAATGATAGTTTTCAAGCATGCTTTCCATGGTCATCCTAGGGTCTGCATAAAGTTTGGGATCAATTATTGGGACCGGGAAGGAAAACCTCTTTCAGACTTGCCCTCCGGCAGACCCGAATGGTCCTGTCTGTACATGGGGCATGTGGAGGCTTGCATGGGATGACTCCTACTTTTGGGACCATGTGGGCATGGCCAATGTGGTCCCCCAAGCAAGTTATGCACGAATTCAGACACAAAACGCATGTTGCATCACGTCGGGGCAGTGTTCTAGGGTTTTATCATCGGAAAAACCCAAGAAAATGCAACGAGTGTCGGAAATGAACGATACTTGTCATCCATGCATGCCATGGTCATGGTAGGGTGTGCATAAAGTTTGGTTTCATTTGGTGGGACCGGCAAGGAAAACCTCTTTCAGACTTCCCCTCTTGCAGACCCGAATAGTCCGACTCGTACATGGTTCGTGTGGAGGCATGCATGAGATGACCCCAACTTTTGGGACCATGTGGGCATGTCCAATGTGGTCCCCCAAGCAAGGTATGCACGAATTCGGACACAATACTTACGTTGCGTCACGTCGGGGCACTATTCTAGGGTTTTATCGCTGCAAAACCCATACAAAATGCATCGAGTGTCGGAAATGAACGATACTCTCCATGCATGCTTGCCATGGTCATCGTAGGGTGTGCATCAAGTTTGGTCTCAATTGGTGAGACCGAGAAGAAAAACCCGCCTCTAGTACATGGTGCATGCGGAGGCATGCATGCGATTGTCCCAACTAGATTTGATTTAATAATATTTCAAGTATCAAACAGAAAAGAAAATTTATAATTAGGAAGGACAACATATTATCTTACATTTAACAAATAATTCAAATGTACAAAAGATAATATCTATTATAATGAAGAAGTGAAATAAAAGATAACATATTATCTTACATTTTGAAAATATTTCAAACATAAAGAAGAGAACAAATATTAGAATGAAGAAGAGAAATAAAACAGAACATTTTATCTTACAAATTAAAAATATTTCAAATATAATAAAGATAAGAAATATTAGAATGAAGAATTGAAATAAAACACACCATTTTAGTTTATATTTCGTAAATATTATCAATATAAAAAAGAGAACGAACAAATAAAATAAAACACAACATAATTTGGCATATTTTTTAAATTTTAGTAATCACTGTTAGAAATAATGTAGAAAAAAGATTTGATTTTAAATATTAGAAATATAAAAAAGAAAAGAAATTTTGGAGTTAAGAAGTTATTTTAGTGCGCGGGTATGGCTGCCCTGGGCCAGCCTGCCCGAATTGAGCCCAAGGCAGAGCCGCGCAGGGCACATCGCAGGGCACAGCCGTGGGGTGGTGGGAGTTTAGTCCCACCTCGCCAGGCGAGAGAGCGCCACACCGGTTTATATACCCGGCTGGACTCCCCTCTCAAGCTCCTACAATATGCATGCAGGTAGTACATTGCCTAACTCTCATTCCCTCTGCCCCGTGGGGCCTACTAGCAGCAGAGACATTCTGCACCACGGGCCTGCATCCTGACCCATGAACGGCTGGGTTCCTAGTCGTATGCAAGCCATGGTGTATGAATTCTGCTGCTCTGGTAGGTGGGCATTTTTTGGCATATTGCCATGTGTTTTCATATTCAAATCATGTACTAAATTATACACATGCTCACTTGCATGCAATACACATTTTTTTGCATATATGACAAGTTAATGTTTTGACCTTCAAATCACCTAATAAATTTTACACATGCTCACTTACATGTAATACACATCGCTATCAATGGGATTAAAAAAATTAGGCCGTGGTGTATGAATTCTCCTCCCACATGCATGCCATGGTCATGGTAGGGTGTTTGGGATCATTTGGTGGGACCGGCAAGGAAAACCTCTTTCAGACTTGCCCTCCGGCAGACCCGAATGGTCCGGCTTGTACATGGTGCATGTGGGGGCATGCATGAGATGACCTCAACTTTTGGGAGCACGTGGGCATGGCCAATGTGGCCCCCAGGCAAGGTGTGCACGAATTCAGACACAAAACGCACGTTGCATCACGCCGGGGCAGTGTTCTAGGGTTTTTTCGACCACCTCCAAATCACCTCACCTTTTGCACACATGAACTCTTGGACAAACAAAGCTAGGTTTCCAAGGTTTTATATTTTTTTGATTTTTTTAATTTATAATGACCTCTAGACTGACTGGTCAAAATATCGGTCTATACCTCTAGAGGGCATTGTAAAATATATTATTTTCAATTTTTTTTCATAGCCATCAAAGGCACATGTAGGTCACCATATACAAGAAAAATTGGGTGATTTGGAGGTGGTACAAAAAATCACATTTGTTCAAAAACTGGAATGTGGGCATTTTTTCGACCACCTCCAAATAACCTCAATTTGTGCACACATGATCTCTTGGACAAAAAAAGCTAGGTTTCCAAGATTTTATATTTTTTGAATTTTTTATTAATTTATAATGCCCTCTAGACTAACTGGTCAAAACATCGGTCTATGCCACAAGGGAGCATTGTAAAATATTCTTTTTCCAAATTTTCTTTCATAGTCATGTTTGGCACATGTGGGTCACCAACTACAAGAAAATTTGGGTGATTTGGAGGCGGTGGGAAAAATCACCTTTGTTCAAAAACTGGCTCAAATTATAGACCAAATGGTCCCCCCGAAATGCGGTGATTTTGTCGACCATCTTCAAATCACCTCAATTTTGCCACACATGATTTCTTGCACAAACAAAGCTAGGATTCTAAGGTTTTATATTTTTTGAATTTGTATTAATTTATAATGCCCTCTAGACTGTCTGGTCAAAACACCGGTCTATACCTCAACGGGGCATTGTAAAATATATTATTTTAAAATTTTATTTCATAGCCATCAAAGGCACATGTGGGTTACCATGTAAAAGAAAATTTGGGTGATTTGGAGGTGGTGGGAAAAATCACCTTTGTTCATAAACTGGCTAAGTTAGACCAAATGGTCCCTCCGGAATGCGGTAATTATTTCGACCACCTCCAAATCACCTCAATTTTGGAACACATGATCTCTTGCACAAAAAAAACTAGGTTTCCAAGGTTTTAATTTTTTTAATTGTTTATTAATTTATAATGCCCTCTAGACTGTGTGGTCAAACATCAGTCTATACCTCAAGGGGGCATTGTAAAATATATTATTTTCAAATTTTCTTTCATATCCATCAAAGGCACATGTTGTTCACCATGTACAAGAAAATTTGGGTTATTTGGAGGTGGTGGAAAAATCCACCTTTGTTCAAAAACTGGCTTAAGTTAGACCAAATGGTCCCTCCGGAATGTGGACATTTCTTCGACCACATCCAAATCACCTCAATTTTGGCACACATGATCCCTTGCACAAACAAAACTAGGTTTCCAAGGTTTTATATTTTTTTGAATTTATACTGCCCTCTAGAGTGACTGGTCAAAACATCGGTCTATACCTCAAGGGGGCATTGTACAATTTTTTTTTCAAAATTTTCTTTCATAGCCATGTTTGGCACATGTGGGTCACCATGTACAAGAAAATTTGGGTGATTTGGAGGTGACGGAAAAAATCACCTTTGTTCAAAAACTGGCTTAAGTTAGACTAAATGGTCTCTTCGGAATGCGGGCATTTTTTTGACCACCTCCAAATCACCTCAATTTTTGCACACATGATCAATTGCACAAAAAAGCTAGGTTTCCAAGGTTATATATATATTTTTAATATTTTTAAATTTATAATGCCCTCTAGACTGACTGGTCAAAACATCGGTCTATACCTCAAGGGGGCATTGTAAAATATATTTTTTCAATTTTTCTTTGAAATTTCTAATGCCCTCTTATATTTGTTTCTAATGCCCTCTTATATTTTCTTTGTATTTTTTTGATTTTTTTAAATTTATAATGCCCTCTTATATTTGTTTATTTTTAATGCTCTCTTATATATTTTTTATTTTTTTAATGCCCTCTTATTTTTCTGAATTTTTTTATTTATAAAGCTAGGTTTCCAAGATAGGCTGTCCCATGCTTTTCCTTTTGTTTATTTTTTTCCTTTTCCTTTTGTTTACATAAAAATTACCTGACCACTCAAAAAATAACATAAAAATTACATGACCCCTCAAATAATAACATACCAAAAATTCAGAAGGTATTTTTATCAAACACATCTTTTTGAATATTAAAATTTTCTTTTCTTATAAATAAGTGACATTTTCAAAATTCTAAAAAGTAGGGTAATATAACTTTATTAAAAAATAAAGTACATCTTATTTCAAATTCCTCTTTTTTGCACACATTATTTTTAACTAGTATTACATTACTCTTTTAAATTTACATTTTAATCCGTCACACTTTGATGATGGAATATTTGCTCTGTTATTGCAACATATGTTCAAATGATGGAACATTTGATCTTTCTGCTTATCCAAATTATGCATTGATGGAATGTGTGAGGATGAACAATTATCTCCATGTACTAAACCCCATGTACTATAATTCATGGCAGCTAATTTGGAACATTGCCAGATTCAATATTTGGTATGATTGGCACATGGGCACAACATGTTGCACTTGCCCACAACATAGACAAGTGTTGCAGCATGTCTGAAGCAACACTGAAGCGTTAGTTGTGATCATTACACCATCGAAACAACAACTAAACATGAAGGAAGAATTCACCACCAATAAAGTTAAGGCCACTGAAATATATATATATATATATATATATATATATATATATATATATATATATATATATATATATAGCATTCTAGGTTACCACCACAGGTACCAACCAGTTCACAACAGATCCAGTTCAGACACACAATACATTACATATTAAAACATCATCAAATATACTGATGATGAGTACGGCTTCCAGCTTTTGATGATCAGCATGATGTACGACTAGATGTTAGGGTTTCTCAGGACCTTCAGGAGTGCAGAATGCTGAGCCCTGATCTTGTAGTCATCGCCGCTGATTGATGTAACCCGACAATATTCCATCAGATGCTCCAATAACCCAAACCTGGGCTTGGGCCTGCTGCAGTACTGGCAGCGGAACTTGTCCGTCCTCTAGTTGTGGTACATACCAGATCCTTGGGCCCTGATCTTCAACACCACCTTCTCTTCACAGGACTCGACGTTCCCCTCGACCACATCATCTCCAGATTCATACTGCACACATTAATGACTGACATTAATACATTATGCATTCGAATACTATAAACATGTAAGACTAACTCAATGCACAAATAACATTTCAACTAGGCCTTACCTCGTACGGCTCATCTTCATCACTGTCATATGGGTAGAACCCAGTCTTGTCCCACTTCCTCTTGTTGCCCACAAGATCCTCCTCCTGCTATATTGTCAAACAAGCACATCAATTACATTGAATTGAATTGCAGTTCAAAGAATGTCATTACAAACAAAATTGTGAATGTGAACCACAAAGGTATGTTGCAAGTGACCAATATTGTCAATATATTTTCCAATGCAAAATAATTTAATATGAAACTACACTACAAACCACAAGTTCAGTGATATGTACATTCAAGTAAATGCGTTCATTATAAATACAGAATCTAAGCAATCAAACAACAAATAAATGTTGTCCTTCATATATGCTAATGAAAATCCTAGCTGGATTCTTGACATTCCCTGGATTAACCCAACACTTTTCTTTTGTGTTTGTCCAAGTTATGAGGTTGAAACTGCACAAATCTTTCTTAGATCAAAAGAACATCAAGGCGTAGCTAGAAAAGCCTACACAGTTAATTACTTGGGGACATACAAATCCATGTTTTGCTTTTGAACATGCATATGTTGGTATAAATCAATAGCCATATTCCTCTCTTATTAACTAATGAAATAGGAGTTTTTGACACACAATGCAAATAGGACCTTTATATATAACTTGACAAACATACCAAGTTTTCATTTCATTTCAAATATTAATAAATATTCAGTTCTGAGTAGTTCTGAATGAGCACTCATATGTCAGAATGAGTGAAATGGTGAAGCCTAACTCCTACATCTTATTAAATTTACCCTAACTCCAGCATCTAATTAAAAAACACTAACTCCTAAATCCACTAGATCATTGAATCACGAAGTTTACTTACATATATCATTGGATATAAATGAATCCAGTACAAATAACACTAACTCATACATCTAATTAAAATATCATAACTCTTACTTATACTGCATCATTCAGTCACACAATTTAATTACATTTATCTATGGCTATAAATGAATCCAATACAAAAGAAACCTAACTAAACATCTAATTAAAATACACTAACTAGTACATCTACTACATCATTCAATCACAAAATCTATATATAACTGGCTATAAATGAATCCAATACAAAAAAACCTTAACTAATCAACTAATTAAAAAACCATAACTACTACATCTACTTGATGATTCAATCATAGATCCTACATATAACTGGCTATAAATGAATCCAATACAAAAAAAAACCCTAACTTATCAACTAATTAAAAAACCCTAACTACTACTTCTACTGGATGATTCAATCACAGATTCTGCATATATAACTGGCTATAAATGAATCCAATACAAAAAAAAACACTAACTAAACATCTATTAAAAAAACCTAACTACTACATCTAGACTAACTGATTCAATCACGGATTCTACATATTAGTGTCTATAAATGAATCCAATACAAAAAAAAATCCTAACTAAACATTTAATTAAAAAACCCTAACTACTACATCTACTGGATGTGATTTAATCACATATTCTACATATCAGTGGCTATAAATTAATCCAATACAAAAAAACCCTAACTAAACATCTAATTAAAAAACCCTAACTACTACATCTGCTGGATGTGATTCAATAACACATTCTACATATTAGTGGCTCTAATTGAATCCAATACAAAAAATTACCAACTAAAAATCTCATTAAAAACCGTAACTACTAGATCTCACAGAATCCTAACTTAACCTTCACTATAAATCAATCAAACATCTAAAAACCCTAATTATCATAAGGGGATGCAACAACTAGCAACAACAAAAAACCCTAACACCTAAATCTACTGCTTAACGGGGGTAACTAGCAACGGAGGGGACTGCTGGCAAGGATTACCTGCAGGCCCACGTGCTCGCCGCCGGCCTCCGCAGGTCCATGAGAAGGGCCGCTTGACGCCGTCACGCCAAGCTCTGGCACGACGGAGTACGCCACGACCACCTTCTTCTCCTCCAGATCCTGTGCCCCAGCGATCGATCCAGCGCGTGGGTATGCAGCACCTCCTGCACCCGCACCGCCGACGAGGGTCTGCACGGCATCTGCCACGGTCTCCGCGCTCGTCTTCTCCAGATCTCCGTTTGCGACGGCGGCTTTGCCACGACCTTGATCCATCCGAGCCAGAAGCAAGCAGGAGAAGAGAGGGAGGCGGTGGTGGTGAGCGAGCAAGTGAGGTGGCCGGTGAGGGAGACGATGAGGCAGAGGAGAGAGGAGGGAGAGGGAGGCGATTTGGGGGAAATGGGGTGGGCGATGCGGCCGGTGTCCGTTCCCCTTCTCTTATACTAGGGGCCTTTTTTTGGAAACTATCCACGCACATGTGCACGCGCATGACCGCGGGGAAACGCAACCGCCAGCGTATAATACACATGCACGCCCGACGTACAATAGTACACGGGCCGGCGCGGGCTCATACAGGGCTCTACGACTAGTCTACACGCACTCTACACCCACCTGAAATGACCATTGCGCCCCTCGTTACGAACCGCCATCGACACATCTGGACCGTCCTTGTGTTTTTCCCACTCGCGTTCAGCCCAGGGGGGAGCACCGGAGCAGAAACGGAATACAAGATGGTGCGTGTCCTCGACGACCACACATGTGAGATCCTCACATTCGGAGACGACAGAGGTTGAAGGAAAGTACATGCACTTCCAAAGGTCCACCCCTCCTCTAGACGAGGCTCTCCGGTCACTATCGATGGCATATGTACTTTTTGGTGGAATGTAATAACCACAGTTTGCTCTGCTTCGATTTGGAGAGCGAGCAATGGAAGCCCGACGTGCTCGAAGGACCACGGAAATTCGTCTGGGTGGAGACATGGAGGAAAAGAACGGCAATCCGCATAACAGAGCTCAACGGTTCATTGTGCATGGTTCAACCAGTGCGGTTTATATGAACGGGACAATCCAGTAACCAACATATGGATCCTTGATAATTCAGATAAGACAACCTGGATCAAGGCATACACGATACCCATGGTGCCAACAGCATGCCGCTATATGCCATTGAGGGTGATGCGTGATGCTGGAAAGCTGCTCTTGCACTTCTCGTTGGATGAAGGACGGTCGTTGGTACTTCAGATCTACGATCCTCGCACGGACACATGCATGGATATTGCGGGTGCGCCAGGCAACCTTGCCGGTAGGATTGGCTTCTGTAGCTTTCGCTTGGACAATCCATTGTCAGCCAAGAATTTGTTAGCACGTTTTCTAGACCAAGCATTCTTGTTTTTCCGTAACTCTAGCTAGCACAAAGAAGTTATGAATCTAGCTAGCACAAAGAAGTTATGAATCGAGCTATAGTGTGTGCAACCCTTTTGGGCTGTGAGTTCAACTACTAGAGTAAAGATAGAATAACTAGCTCAGACAAGGGTTACTGGACGGGTTTCCCATGCGTGTCCAATTCAGTGATCGCAACAATGCCTTTGTGAAGCTCGTTTTACTTCCTGACTTTCCTAGCTTTTTAGGGGCGGTAGTGCTTGATCCTCCTCCGTGAGGGGTTCGTTCTCTGCTTCGTGCAAGAATTCATATCCGGTATAGTTTGGTTAATCGCACTCTTCGTTCACACGAGGCGATTGTCTGGACCCGGAATCCATTGTTGCTTTGCTAATCTTTTGTATGACAATAATTGAGTCATAAAGCATAACAGGAAACATTAGCGATCAGTTTGTTCGCTAAATTCTCTCCCTATAACTGCCTGTTGCTT
>NC_041384.1:48006316-48032253 GCF_002162155.2 Triticum dicoccoides | reverse complement strand
ATTGCATGCAGAAGGCCCAAATTCCAGAAAATGAATAAAAGGAAGCAGCCCAAAGCAATACGCCCATACGCACAGTTTAGATCTCCTCTAATCACCCCTTGAAACAAGATCTCATCTAATCGCTTCGTTTTCAATCTGCTTCTGCGTTCGAGGCTGCCGCCGGCCGCCAACCGCCTGCTAGATCGTCTATCGAATCTCTCCGTCGAGAAAGGAAGAGTATATGCAAGTGCCTCCTGTGATCTACGGTGCATTCTGGCCGGCCGGCTGCACGGATGAGCTCTACCAAATGATAAAAACGATTAGTTTATTTTTATCATCAGATTCGTTCGCGTCTTTCAAATCGTAGAAGTGTAGTCGTAGAACTACACACATTAACAACTAGCAAGAAAATTTCGATCTTTGATACTGTCTCATAAATCAAATTTTGAATTAATAGCTATGTAATCTTTGATTATCTAGGGCATATTTAGATAAGAGCCGCCAGGTGCCATACCAGATATTTGGCGTTGATGAGTTCAATAGCCACGGTTTGGTTGCGATCGAATTATGTGGGTCTCCCCAGATCCATTACCTCATCCTGTTTACAAAATCATTTTTTTAACGAGACCTTGGTGGTCCTTCCCTCCAACAAAATTTTGGCGTGCCGTTGGTTAACTGGGTGAACACAGCACATATGAAATCGACCATAGATCTTCCAATATGTACTATCTTATGTATCTATATCTATCCTATAATTTTTACACTTCTAGTTCTTGCCCCCCGTGTCTCTATTTTCTGGCTCCGTCCCTGCATACCGAGTGGTCCGTTCTGCTCTTCGTGCAAGAGTTCATACCCGGTTTAGTTTGGTCCGCTCCGCTCTTCGGTCGCATGAGATGATTGTCTGGACCCGGAATCCATTCTTGCCTTTGCTAATCGTTAGTATGACAATAACGAGTCACAAAGCATAATAGGAAATATTAGGAGCATACTGAGTGCAGGAAATATTGGCAGAAAAAATCGGTATGATCATTGTTAAAAATTGGACATAGTAAGTGCCATAAATCAGTAAAAAAATATTAATCCACGTTTCGCCAAAGCATTGGCACTCATTTTGATCCCTGCAAATTTAAACAAGAAAAGTGTGAATTCATCACGAATGATAATATGTTAACCTGTGCAGATAATACCATAAATGAAAAGCGAGTAAGCAACCTTGTCACACATTCCGTCGCACGTGGAAGCACTCACCCGAACGCTCTCTCATAAAAATAGCTGTTCTCAATTTCTTTTGTCGTGCAAACTAGGGCCTATCCAAAACTCGCCCGAACGCTCTCTCATAAAAATAGCTGTTCTCAATTTCTTTTGTCATGCAAACTAGGGCCTATCCAAATGGGCAGTGAATATTAGTGTTGTGGTAGCCTCTCATTAAAACTAAAATGAATGATTGATTTTTTTGTATTTAAAACATGAACATGGCAAATTGGTTAAAGTTGGTCTGACTAAGTTATTGCCAAGAAAGGAAGGATGGAAATAATTGTCATTTCCCCATGTTTTTAGTCACTGATGAGACTTCACTTTCCCTTCGGTTAATTTAAAGAATACAATGCATTTTGCTACATCAGGACTAGTTTCTCCAAGCAATCCAGTGTTCTTTTTTTTAAAGCCCAGTGCTAGTGTTAAAAAAAGAGGTCTAAAGCAGGGTGCTCTGCTCACCGGAGAGAAGAGGCTGACGTCCAAGCTGGAGGGCGACAACGGCAATGGCAGGGAGTGCACGAGTACGATGGTGAGAGGCGCACGGGAGGCACACTAGGAGTCTGGGACTAGGGATTCGTGGAGAATTTTAGAGAGAAAGAGAGAATGCGGCCGATTTGAGAAATTTGGAGGATGGGGGACCACTTGCGGGCATTAGAAAGTGCTTACGAATGACGGGTATTTTCTGGAGCCCAGCACTGCTATTTTTTGCAACTTTTTTGTGGCCCTAGTTTTTTTCTCGTTTTAGCGTAGATTTTATGCCCATATTTTTTCTGGGTTTGAAGTTACTGCAAAAGTAGAGTCATGTGAAACTATTGCCATTTTTGGGGTTGGTTTCTTATTTCTAATGCATTAAATAAATTTTGAGCTATTAAAAATGAGCTAAATGCTCTTATCTCCACTACTTATCAAAAAGCAAACATGTTGGGATACATTTAATCTGACACGTTCAATTACCTCTGACCAATGATCCAGATGATTCCAATGTTGAGCACAACTCAACATAATTGAAGGCCCACACATTGTCCAACTCCTTCCATAATAACATCCTATGTTCCCCGCAAAAAAAAAACATCCTATGTTACAAACCAAACAAAATTACAATATTTATCTCCTCCCATACAAAGGCATGTTACAAAGGAACTAAAAGAAAACAGATAATGTATCGATTTTTATTTCATGATTTTTTGTCAGACTTCCGGATTTGGTCGTGTGCATCTTAGTTATGTAGAGCCTGGATGTTACTCATAATGTTTTGTATCTGCTTGATGCTATATTTTAAAATAATAAAGTCGCCATTTATCGGAAAAAAAAAGAAAACAGCACACATCTTACAAAGGCAACAAAATTACATTACTTATTTTCAAAAAAAAAGAATTACATTACTTATCTCCTCCCATAGAAACGCACGTTATAGGTTTCCCTGTCCAGTATGCTCGTGCGGTTACAAGTCATGGTATTGGTTTGGCCATCTCTGCTGTCGGCCATGGCGGATTTGCAGCCAGGAGTCGTGGTTGCGGGCAGCCATGGGACGCCGCTGCCGCTCTTTGCCAGAGGGCCACCTACTACAGCCTCGACCGCATGCAGGGCCGATGTGGAGGGCGCTGCTTACATCCGGGCCAGGAGCAGCTGGAGATGCGGAGCCACCTCCGGTGGCCGCGAGGACCCATGCACCGTCGTCGCCGTTGGCAGCTACGCTGCGAGAGGGCATCTCCAAGGAAGAAGGAGGTTGTCGTGTTGCCACACTTGTCGTTGGCAGCCGATGCGCCGGCAAGGGCCGCACAGGACACAGAGACCTCGCCCGGGTCGCGGACCATGCATCCTCACACGTGAAATTCTGATACATGTGTGTGTTTTTTTTGCGGGCACATTATGAGACATGTGTTGCACGTGCACGTTTATACTAGTATTAATCAAAAGATGCAAATAAAGTCTACAAAGGATGAAACATGGTATGTCGCCATTATATAACCCCTGGGGGTGAGGTAAAAATTCTAGAGAGTTACAGAAAATACTTGACGCACTTCGTTTACAAATTAAACAATCTTTGGGAAGTATCAGGGCTTCGAAGTGAAACAGTCGGGTTTGAAGGAGATCTCAATTCTTTTTCACCATTTCCCATTTATTTTTTCCATGTTAAGATACACTATTACAAGTTCCATTCTGAAATTTGGGACTATTTAGGTTAATATGATATTTTTGGGAACTTAATACAATTCTAGGTATCCGTTAGTGCAAATCAGGATAGATTTTTGTTCCCACTTTTTTGGGTTGTAGTGCTACATAAGTAGAGTCATGTGAAACAATTAACATCTTTTGGGTTGGTTTCTTATTTTTATAAAAGCATTAAATAAATTTCTAGCTATTAAAATGAGCTAAATACCTTTAGATTAAACAAAAGATGCAAATAAATTCTATAAAGGATGGAACATGGCATGATGTCACTATATGACCACTGAGGGTGTGGTAAAAATTTGAGAGAGTTACGAAAAAAATGGTTGCACTCCGCTTACAAACTGAAGAATCTCTCGAGAAGTACCGGTGTTTCGAAGGGAAACAATTGGGTTTCATGGAAAACTCAATTCTTCTTCATCATTCCACCTTTAATTTTTTTTTCAATGTTTAATATACACCATTACAAGTTCCACGCTGAATTTGTTTCTATTTTTGGTTAATATGTTTTTTTGGCTTTTAATGCATTTCTAGATATTTATTAGTGCGCCATATCCATGTAGATTTTCATTCCCAATTTTTTTGGTTGAAGTTACTATATAAGTAGAGTCATGTGAAACATTTCCATTTTTTGGGTTGGTTTCTTATTCTTAAAGCATTAAATGAGTTTCCAACTATTAAAATGGGCTAATGCTCTTAAAACAAAATATGCATATGAAGAGTGCAAAGATGAAACTCGACATGATGTCATTTTATGAGCCCCGGGAACCATTCGATTTTGAAGAAGAACTCAATTCTTTTTCAACAGTTCCCCTTAGTTTTTCCATGCTTAATATACACCATTACTACTTTCTTGCTAAAAATTGGAACTATTCTAGGTTAACATGATATTTTTGTGCATCTAATTTATTTCTAGATATATTTGTTTTGAACACAGTACAAGCGCGGAGGCTCATACATACACACATGCACTCACCCTTATGAACACACACATGCATACTCTTCCCCTATGAGCATCTTCGAGAGACTGAGCTGGCACAGCATCCTGAGATTGACGAAGTCACCATAGACACCTTCATAGTCGACGGGAACGTCTCCTTTCACCGAACGCACATCGCCAGAAGGACTAAAATAAATCTAGGAAAATGCAAGCACCAGTGTCAAGAACTCTGGTGCCCTGGGATACCACTGTCCTCCTAAGCATCCAAACACAAATTGGTTCATATTTCTAGATCGGGATACATTTGTTTCCCAATTTTTTGTGGGTTGGGCTTACTTTATATAGAGTCATGTGAAACTATTGACATTTCTAGGTTAGTTTCGTAATTTTAAATCACTAAATGAATTTATAGCTATTAAAATGAGCTAAATTCTTTTTGATTAAACAAAACATGAAAATGAAGTATGCAAAGAATAAAACATGGCATGGTGTCATTATATGACCCTCGAGGGTGTGATAAAAAATTTGGCAGAGTTACGAAAAAAAACTTGATGTACTCGTTTACAAACCGAATAGTCTCTTGGAAAGTATTAGGGTTTCAAATGGAAATAGTCAAGTTTGAAAGAGAACTCGATTCGTTTTCATCGTTTCCCCTTTAAACCTTTTCCTTATTTATTATACACCATTACAAGTTCCATACTAAAATTTGGGTCGGCGATGAATAAGAAAGCACACCACATTTCACAAACACTAGTAGTTGGGGCACGCCCTAGCGCGCTGCTTGAGTGGGAGCTGGGCGGTGCCAGGTAGGACGCGCCCTTTCCACCGTCCTATCTGTACTAATGAGCCTATGTGATGTTTGTGTCAAGGAACTGATATCTGAAACAGAGCAAAGCAGCAGAAATGAACAGATATACATCAGTCGCATATAGACATAAACAGGTGCAGTTAGACCTGATAAAAGTAGCAATTTTAGAGGTTACATGCACGACAACATATATGCTAGCTTCCAAAAGCAACACATTGCAAGGTACAAAAGCAGAGTCAGGGTTCAACACATCATAAATTATACTTAAGAGGTTTGCACAAAATAGATTATATTCTTATGTCCATGGTGCGTCTAGACCCGATGCACGGTGAGGGTGAGGAGGCGCCTTGCGATGGGAGATGTCTCCTTCACGGATGTTTGCGTGGTGGAGAAACTCTGATAAATTGGTGGTGACCATTGCCCTCGTCAGTTCCTAGCATGATGCGACAATCGCACATAATATCAGTCTTCAACATTGCATCCACAATTAATCATGCTAACAAACATCGATACCTGATCATCGGGTAATTTTTCAGAAACAATAATTCAAGACTGAGTATAGAAAATACGCAAGTTTCAGAAGCATGACATATCAAATAGATGATCCGACGGATTACGTTCTAGCCTTAACTTCTTCAGCATCCACATCAGGGAGGGCACTCGTCACCTAACCATCTTCCCATCATTTGAAACTACCTAGGAATGATAAAGAAAGTAAAGCCACACAAATTATCATTTCTTGTGTTTGGATCAAGGGAGAATTGAACAAGAGCGCGGAAGCATGACATCACAGGATAACTCAACCAAACAATATTATAGGAAGGACTTATTATGTCTTTTCCCTGATTTCCCAAAAAAAGTAGTGAACACATCACATGATAGTGACTGATACGAGCACTAATCAGCATTCAGGAATTTAATATAAACTCAGATCTCACCAATATATTAGATTGGAGCATCCTTACAAGACTAAATATATTAGTATTTTTATGTTAGAAATGCTATACGTACTTAGAAGGACAACATCAGTAGCAAGGACATCAAAAATTGTGATGACATAATAGGAACCCTTGGATGTGTCTGCATGGATGATCAGAAGTTCACACAATAAACCAGCCAGGAACACATGACGAGTGCCTTGGATGTGTCTGCATGGATGATCAGAAGTTACCTTATGAGCTAAAAAGGGCCAAGATAGATACTCTTCAGCGATTTACTTTTCTTTAAAATACAATAGTTAAGTTCATTTTTCTAACATAAAGCCAACAATGCAAAGGTGCATGGCAGAATAAGCTACAAATAGTACAAAACTAAATAGCCACGCGACACTCTGCTGCGCCGTCAAGCAACAGATTGATCATGCACAACAACACACTCCTCACCAGGATCAGTTGAATTTATGTCGCTCTGAATGAATTACAAGGCCACATACCAACAATGACAACAACTATGATTAACCCAGAGCAAAGCCAACAAGTAAAACTCTAAGCCAAGGAAAAGCAACAAGGAATGTGAAGGAAACCAGGCGAGTGTGCAATGCGTACAAGTGCTGACAAACCAAAATACAATTTTAGATCTGACCATCAGTGAATCATAAGCAGGAACACATGACGAGCGGCAATCCATTCACACAATAAACCAGCCAAAAACATGGAGAGTAGTTCTTATCAGCAAGCACAATTTAAAACTATATCATCAGCGAATCCTCAAATTTGCACCTCAACTCTGATGTCCGCATCTCTTTAATTGATTATTCACTTTATATGGCATTAGGAAAACCTTCTTCCATGATAACAACATGCTCATTAACTATCAAGTCCAACAGTTTTTCGCACACCAAACCACCTCGAAAACAGTTAAATGAATTGATCAGATAGATCGTTATACTTCACTCAGATATATGAATCATAGGGACAACATAGTGCTACAGCTTAATCATGTGTAATGTTTTCTCGATCGATCATCAGTTCTTTACGGAAGGCATCAGAAAGACAAAAATTAAGCTTTTCAATATTTATTTAAGCACAATGGTTCAAATGATACTTGACGGAACAAATATAGACGCACACAAAAAGAGCCAAACATTTATGTTTGAAAAGCTAGCCTCGCATACTTAGAAGATTTTTAGGTAGAATGAACAATTTATCATTATTAAGAGTGCTAGTTTCAGGTATTATATAGGTGATAATAATTTCATGATTATGGGGATTTTAAGAGAGGCCTCTGACCTACATCATATATCAAATTTGAAGATCATGAGCATAATACTAATACCTGGCGAAGGAGGAAGAAGCAAAGAAGCTGATTGCATATGCAATCATGCATACCGACAACGAGAATAGGCACATCCATCACAAAGGAAAAACAAGTAGAATAGAAGAGGGATATACCATACTAACCTGATCACCTATATTGCTCCCAGCTCGTAGCTTTCAAAATGTCTGATGAAACTTTCTTGCCACAAGCTGTACTTTTCATTATTTTCTTCCAGTTGTGTTTGTCTGTCTCTAACAATCATTGCCAGAAAATATTCATTAGTGACAAGTGCTCATATAGGCAACTATCTAATACACACAGGTCAATCTTAGAAGGCTCAGTGTACTTCTGTTGGATAACTTGTTATACACTTCTGCAAACTTCAGATTTTTTTAGTGAAATGAACAGAAGTTCTTAGGATCCAGCTTTCATGACCCGAGTTCTACAACATAATACGAACATCAACACCTACACATTTGCATTGGTAAGCTTAATATTAGCTAACAAAATCTGAAGCAAGCACCAGCCTAGAGCCTATTACTCATACTTACAGAGTAATGAAAAAAAAAGCTAAAGGAAACTAACATAGTAATATGGCATACATTAGTTAGACGAGATGCAGTCAAACCCAACTAAATAATATGGACTGCTTGTCCATTTCCATGCTCCATCTTATGTGACTGCCACTGTATCGGGATGAACTCAAGGGTTGCACTCTATTTGTTGATTGGAGCAGAGCCTAAATTAGGATCCCTGCAGCAAGACAAACTGAACTTATCAAACAAGCCAAAAATAAGGAAAAATATGAGCGAAAGTGAAATTAAGATGATAAGATTGGAAGAATCTGGGATAAGAAGATGGCACCTGTACTGATAACATGGAGGGAGGCAAAAGACAATAGCATTACATCTACTCCTTGAAGTTTAAGCCTATGAAATGTTACACAGAAAACATAATCTGCTACCTCTAGATCCATGAACGTGCAAGCACACGCAGAAAAAATCGAAAACACATAGGAGGAGAAGGAGGGGGCAGGAGGAGAGAGGTGCTAGGTGGGAGCCTCTGCCGCTGGTTACCTTAGTGCTGTTGGGATGGATTTGGAGCTCAGGAGAAAGGGGGTGCCGCTGCTTCACATCGAGCTCAGGAGAGAGGGGCGTGCATCCGAGGCACAGGAGCGCCATCCAGGAGGCACAATACCACGAGAGAGCACGACAGGAGATGGAGACGAACGGACCAACACACCAGAGCATCGCCGGCGACGAGTAGGTCGACGAGACCGAAACCCTAGATGGGTAAAACCAATGCAGGCAACCGCAGAAGGATGGGATCAACGAATCCAGGCGGTGGAGGAGCATATAGAGCGCGAGGATTAGAAAACTTGCTGTGGAGGCAAGCTCTACATGCATTGTATCCGTGTCCAACTCAGTTGTCTTTTCAGTTTTGCTAGGTCGATATATACGTGATTTGTACTATGACCTTTATAATATAAATGAGACACGTATTATATCATGAAAAAAAAACTCCTATTTGTACCTAGTCACCTATTTGATCGTACGTACATTATAATATGTTCGAATGATCGATCCTATTCGGAGCAGGCGACAAGCAAGATCGATCGATGGAGAAGTCGACGACCACGCTCCCGGACGACGTCGTCCGCGACATCCTCCTGCGCCTCGACGTCGGTGACGTGGCCACACTCTTCCGAGGCACTGCCACCTGCAAGCGCTGGGGCTGCCTCGTGGCCGAGCCCTCCTTCCCCCTCCGGCGCCGGTGGCCGCGCTCCTTCGTCGCCGGCTTCTTTCACCCAGCGATGCGTCCGCTTAATATTCCCAGGGAGGATGAGCCCCACGGACTCCTCATCTAGCCAGCTTGCCTTCGTCCCGGCGCCCTTGTCGCCTCTGTTGTTCGGCACTCTTCGCCGTCCCTTGAGCTCTTTCGTCCCTGTCAGCGCCCCAAGTGCAGAGTCACCCAGCGGCCACCAGAGTGCTGCCAGGTCATGGGAAGAAGGACAGCGTGGCGGCAGAAACACATCGCCCAACCAATCAGGGGCAGGGGCGCGTCATCGCCACGACACCTCGGATCGCAAGCCAATCGCAGGTACGTGAGCACTGAGTGGATGAATCCTACTTAAGGAGACCAGCGCGACGGGATGGGCGTCCAGTGGGATCAAGCAATCGGCAAGGCACGGCACGGCTTCTTTAGTTTCTTCATGCTTTATTATTATTATTTTTGCGAGAAAACTTTCAATCTATTCATCAACTGTCAAGGTAATACAAAAAACACTATAAATAAAATTTACATCCAGGTCCATAGACCACCTAGCAACGACTACAAGCACTGGAGCGAGCCGAAGGCGCGCCGCCGTCATTGCCCCTCCCTCATCGGAGCCGGGCAAACATTGTTGTAGTAGACAGTCGAAAAATCATCGTGCTAAGACCCATAGGACCAGTGCACCAGAACAGCAACCGCCGCCGATGAAGAGAAGCATAGACCGGAAGAATCCAACCTGCAGACACATGAACATAGACGAACGAAGATCGGATCCAGTCGGATCCACCGAAAACAAACGCCGCCCGGATCCCACGAGATCCGCCGGAGACAAACCTCCACACGCCTTTCAATGATGCTTGAAACATCACCGAGACAGGAGCTAGGCGGAAAGAACCTTATTCCATCTTCAAAAAGTCGCCGCTGCCTCGTCTTCTTGAGCATGGCACAAACCCTAACTAAACTCAAAAAACCATCTAAAAACGAAGCCCTCCCGCCGGCAAAAGCCGGGATCCACCGTGCCTCCATGGTCCAAGGACCATAGGAGATGGGGCAGACCGGCGGCGCCGGCGAGAGGCAAGGAAACCCTAGATGGGAGTCATCAGCCAGCAATTCAAAGAAGGTTCTTGCTTTCTTACTTTCTCCCAAAGACAAAGTTGTTCCAGTAAGCTGCCCGAGCTGGACTGCAACAGACAATTCCAATCCAGCCCTTACGCCGCGACATCATACCGACCAACACCGGCGACGGCAGGTTGGCCTTCATAGTGCTAATGGTTGGCGCGGACAAAAAGAAAAGGGTCGCAGTTCAACCTCCACGTTTTTGCCTCTGGCGAGCCAGGATGGCGCGCGCCTGTCTAAAGTCTTTGACATGATGGAGCGTCAAATTTGGTCCATGGAACACAATAAGGCAGTCGCGTGCTGAGGCTATGCACATTTGCTCTTTGTCAGCTACTCGAACTTCTTCCATGTCCTTAACGTCAATATCAACTATCGAGACAGGGCATGCCTCCTTGACGAAGTTACTATGCCCGACCAAGGCTGTCCTGCAGGATTTTCTGCATGCACACTATGCGACCTTGACTGTGCGGGTCATCTTGCCACCACGGCAGACGGCACATTCCTGTCGCTTTGCGTGCACCGTGGCGCCAGAGGTATGGACACAATAACAACATTATGCTGACGCAGCGTGGCTTCGCACTAGGGTGATCAACCACAAACTCACCCAGGTCATCCAACAGCTTGAATGGCCATCGTGCATTTGGTCGTGGGAGAGGAGCGACAAATTACACATCAAGGATCTCATGGGAGAGGGCATGTACATTGCTCGTCTCAACACTAAGACGTTAGAACAGGTGACACTAGAGTAGTTTCGTGGCCTGCCTATGGAGATAGATTGGCCAACCTTGTTCATGGGACGCCTTGGTAGCCTTAGTGGGGTAACATCGATTTGTCTGGGATATACGACAAGCTATTGTATGTTAGAGTCTGTTCTAAGGTTTTGGTTACCGAATGAGGCAATTTTATCGAGTGAGACTGGTAAACATGGTTACCACGGTTACCGAGAAATACCGAGAATATTTTGAATGGATTTTGTAGTTGAATTTTGAATTCAAATAAAAAAATGAACGAACATTCGAACCATAGGCCTCCCAAAACAGGAACTAGGTTGCTACCAACACGTCAGAACTAACTCTCATGTCATTAATTAGATCCTATGTACTTTACTATAAATCGAGTGTTTCAATTCAAAAAATTCGTATATTTTTGCTCGGTAAGGGGATTTGCCGAGGGCATGGAAATACGCGGTAACTATGGAAAATCTTGAAATTTCAACCGGCAATCAAAACCTTGGTCTGTTCTGAAGAATGGTTTTGGTGTGTAGCTGGTTAGAGGTGTTTGCTTCGATGCTTGCCTGAACCTTTGAAACTGTTTGTGACGGTCAATAACATATGATGTCTTATCAATTCCATTGAGTATGGTTGTGCATATCGTATTGATGCAGAGGTTAGGGGTAATTCACCTTTTTAGAAAAAAAATCACTGAGAAATTTGTTACTCTCTTCATCCCAAAATAAGTGTCTTAAACTAAGTATAATTTTGTATCAAAGCTAATACAAAGTTGAGAATACTAAGTTTAACACACTTATTTTGAGACGGAGGGAGTATTTAGGACCTAGAATTAATACTTTTTGGGCTAGTTAAAATTCACAAAGAAAAGTTGTAAGATTTACTATAGGTTCACATGTAGCCGACGATGCAGAGAATATGTTGAAGTCTGAAGCCTCGATGGTTAAGTCTTGACACCTCGCTCTCACCACAGCTTGCCTTCTGTACCGCTAAGAAAAATCATCAAGTCCATTCACTTTCCTGATGAATAGTCCTGATGTACTACCGTCATCACCCGTCTCAGTCTTCACTGATACGGATCCGGAGGTGCCCTCCCATCTGTTGTACTTATGCTAACATAAACGTCAGCCATAAACTAGATGCAAATGTATGCCACAGATGTAAATGACGTTAATTCGTCCGCACGTAGGAGACACAAGTCTATACACATACAACATCCGTGCATGAATAAAAGCATGGTAAATACTATAGCCAACTGTTGGCTATATGGTCTTGCCAGCCAAGCTTATAGCCGACAAATACAATAGTTACATATAAATATGACTCATTTTCTGTACTCTTAGGAGTATGTACTCCCATCTTCAATATACCCTGTATATGCATTGATTATACCCCTTATCATTCTCAATATACTTCATTAAAATATTCTAAGATACCTCAATACAAGTCTTGTTGAAAAAAATATCATTTACGACCTACTTTTTGCAATATACATTTTTCACGTACAAACAAATCAGTATATACGTAAACCTTTGAAAATATGAGGCACACATGATTTTTTTCATGAAATCCATTTTAGGGTATCTAGTAATTATTAATGAAGTATATTAAAAATAATAATAAGCTATAAAAGATTCATCCATGTGGTATTTGAGGAGCGAGAGTACGTACTCCCAGGAGTACACAACCATTTTCCTATATATTTTATATATATATATATATATATATATATATATATATATATATATATATAGAGAGAGAGAGAGAGAGAGAGAGAGAGACAAAAGTCTATGTATTGTGTAAGTCCATGCTCTCTACAATCAAAGCCGTCCATCCAGCATGTGGATCTGTTCCAGGCAAGCTTTATCTCTTTCTATCTTTGAATTAAACGATTTTCCGCAGCTCTCTCATATTTCCTCTTTTAGCTTGGTGGTCCATAGCCTAGCTGCAGTCTAGACCACATGCCTATGTGTTTGTCTGGCCGGACGGCACCGTTTGACACAAAGAGTTCCAGACTATGCCGGACCGTTTTACGATGTTGTGAGAACAACAGACACTTATTTTAGGCAAAGTGCAATACTATTCGTCAGTGCTTTGTTTTATTTCTCTGACCAGCACTAATACCATGTCACGGACATCATATTCATCGCGTTTGCAATGAGCAACGCCCTACAACCCCCTTGCCAGCATGGATTATTTTACAGTTAAGGAAATTTGGGTTATCAAATTAGCTGTCGGGGAGCATCCATGGACGGTGACAACCCCTTTTTTCTTTGCGACTGCAGCGAGCCGGATGTTAGGCGTCGGTCTTCAGATTCTAGAGACCATGAACGGCCTTTCGTTCTCTGTGTTGGTTATGCGAGAGGCAACGAGGAGGACCTGCGTTGGTTATGTGCATCAAGTTTAGTAGTCTGTAGTCCTATTTTTTGTTATGTCAGTATCTTCAGTTATGGTACGATTTGTATCATGTCATAACCAACATATTCATTGCCATGTACTGCATTAGACGCATTGTTATCAAATGGATTTACCAGATTTCTTTCACCTGATCTCAATTATCTCAGTTGTACATGCACCATTGTGTCGAATGATTTCTGTCCTATTATTTCTCTGAAAATCCAGCTTCAGTTTTGCACTCTATTTTCGACAGTTGACACATCAATCTTCAGACATAACCAGTGGTTTTGTTACCTTTCCTTCACTTCCACCCAAAAGCACAACTAGAAAAGTTGAATCTTTTCGTTTCAGAAGGCAGCCTTGGCTGCACCCTAGTTTGCTATACACACAAATATAGCAATGTGCATCCATACTTTCCATCTTAACACTGTCCCAGAATAGCCGTTCATGTGTCTGTGTGTTCGGTCAACCGTGCAGCAATTGTGTGTGTAACACGCCTAGTGTATGTCCTCTAGTTAACACAACTTTCTTCAAATTGGCCTAGCGTCAGTATTGCACAAGTCTGAACAAAAACAGTATGCTCAAAACCAGGATAAAAGCTTGAGCCGTAGCTGTCGCCTGTCAGGATTCTTGAGGCGCATAGTATCCCTACATCACACAAATCTTCAGAGCCTTCAGTCATTCACGGGAGCCTGTTGCAATTTTTTTCTTGCCCCCTCCACTCACCTCTAACCCAACTAATGATCCGCTTATTACCCCTTACAGAACTTCATAAACACGCTTCATTACCCCTTACAAAATTGCACAAATTGACGAACTGTCTATCGCATTTGACCCAATATACTAATATACTAGCAATAAAATTAATGGATATACTCCGATGAGGCCACGCCACCACGGTGCCACCTTCTGCTGATCTTTTCCTAATCTTTAGTTTAGTTTGGAGGGATTCAACGAGGTGACGACGGCATCACCTTTTTCGATGAGGCCGCCCATCACCATACTCCTGCTGTCCGTGGGGAGGAATGATAGCTTCATGCGGCAGCGCCGACTATCAAACCACGGCAGGGACTGAGCAGGCCGTCAGGACTGAATCTATTTTCCCGAAAACCTAGAACCTCTGGCGGCGCCCGAGGCGATTAGGGTTTCGAGTGAATCCTGCCGGCGGCCGATCGATCTCCTGTCGGCGCGCACCTGTGACTCCGGGACGATGGCAGCTGCGGCAGCCAGCGGCAGCCGGACGAGATCGGGAGACAAGGCGAGGTCAGCTCGGTCTCCCTTGGAGGAAGCTTTGGGCAAGTTGGACATATCTAAAGAAGAAGCTACGCCTCTGGTAATTGATGATCGTGAAGAGGGGCCGATGAAGTGGCTGCTGGCTGGGAAAGTACTCTACCGGAATCAGTTTCACATCCAGACAATAACCAACGCGCTTCGGCCAGCGTGGGGAAACCCTAGAGGTCTGAGTTTTGTCTCTAGGGGCACCAACACCTTTGTTGCAGAATTTGAAAATCAGCGAGAAAGAGACAGGGTCTGGGCCGGTTCCCCTTGGCACATCAGTAAGAACGCTGTGATCTTGGCAGAATTCGAGGAGTGTATGCGGCCTGACGAGGTCAAGTTTGATCGTCTCAATATCTGGGCGCGGATCTTGAACCTTCCTTATCATATGAGGAACGATACTTGGGGTCCGTCGATAGCTGCACAGATCGACAAGGATGCCACAAAGGTGCAGTTTGATCATGTGGGGGGCTTCTTGCGTGCTCGTGTCTCCATCCAAGTTGATAAGCCCCTCAGAAGGTGGATTTTGATAGATTCCGCGAGAAGGAAGAAGGTCGATCCGTATGATATTCAATATGAGCAGCTGCCATATTTTTGCTTCTCGTGCGGACGACTGGGTCACTGGGATGTCCACTGCCCAACTCCGGGCTCTAGGGACGAGCGAGGTAATTTGCAGTGGGGCGCCCATCTCAGGGCACCCGAAGAATACAAGAAACCGGCCTCTAGCGAGAACTCCTCCAAAGAGCAAGGGTCAAAAGCGAGCAGTCACCATGAGTCAAAGAACTCTAGCTCGAACGGTGGGGGAGGTCATGAGGCAGAAGTTAACTCGCCAAAAAAGCGGCCGCAGCAGCACAAACGGAAAGGGGGTCCTCAAGAACAAGTTTACATGCCGGTTGTTAACAAACCACTCATGCTTACTTTGGGAGATGATGTGGGCAATCTCAGCCAGGCTGATCTGGATAGGCTAGCTGCAGAGAAAGGTATGACTGTTGAGGATGATTTGGGGACAGAACGTGATCCTAAAAAGAAAAAACCAACACCTGAAAATTCGGCAGAGGCTGCTGGACAACCCTGCCCGTCCCAATGACTGTCTTGAGTTGGAACTGCCGGGGGCTTGGGAACCCCGAGGCAGTTCGAGAGCTTCGCAGTATTGTGAAGCAAGAAGTGCCCTCTCTTCTCTTTGTCATGGAGACGAAGATTAGAGGAAGGAGAGTGGAAGAGATGGAGAATAGTTTGGATTTTGGTGGTTGCTTTGCAGTGGACAGTATTGGCCTAAGTGGTGGTCTAGGCCTTTTCTGGTCCAGAGACGTTTTGGTTGAGCTGAAGAACTTTAGCTCAAGCCATATTGATGTTATGGTAAAAAGCAATGAACAGAATGCTCGGGCGTGGAGATTTACAGGCTTTTACGGGGCACCGGGAGTTGCAGATAGACATCATAGCTGGCGGTGCTTGCGTACACTTCATGCCATGCAACATGAGGAGTGGCTTTGTATGGGAGATTTCAATGAGACACTATTCGCTTGCGAACATTTCAGCAAATCTGCAAGACCGGAATGGCAAATGCGTGCCTTTCGAGAAGTGACTGATGAAATATCCTTCCAGGATCTCGGTTGGACTGGAATCCCATATACTTGGGATAATCGGCAACAAGGGGATGCTAATGTTAAAGCAAGGCTAGATCGAGCCTTTGCTAATGAAGAATTCCGGCAATGCTTTGTCCATACTCGCGTTAGGCATATCAGTGCAACCGAGTCGGATCATTGCGTCGTTGTAGCGGAGATGAGAGAAAATTTGCCAACAAGTCATAAGTCAAAAAAATATTTCAGATATGAGAATGTGTGGCAGACACATACAGATTATTACAAGCTGGTGAAGGATGTGTGGACAAGTTATCAACATGGCCCGGGGCTTCAAGGCGTTGTTCAGGCACTGGTTAATCTGCAGAAAACACTTGAACCTTGGGGAGCCAAAGAGTTTGGGTCTCTAACTCGAACGGTCTGTCGGCTACAAAAGAAACTTGAAAAATTACGTAGCCTCTCCATGGGCCGGGGACCGTCAGATGAGGAGAAGGCGGTGGTCAAGAAGCTTAGAGAAGCTTTGTACCAAGAGGAAGTGTGGATGCGGCAACGATCCAAAGTGCCTTGGTTACGTGAAGGGGACCGCAACACAGGATATTTTCATGCGCAAGCAGCACAGCGGAGGAGAGTTAACCGTATATCCGGGCTGCGGCGCTCGGACGGCTCTGTATGTGCCAATGAGCAGGAGGATAAACAGGAGGTGCAGTCGTTCTACCAGCATCTTTTTGATTCGCAAGGGTTTTCGGATTCTTCTGAACTGTTGCAACATGTGCCGACGAAGGTTACGGCTGATATGAATGAGCTGCTCGACAAACCTTTCGACCAGCATGAGGTATGGACAGCGCTATTTCAAATGGCTCCTTCCAAAGCTCCGGGTGTCGACGGCTTCACTGTCGGTTTCTACCAATGCCATTGGGATATTCTGAAGGATGATATCACAGCGGCGGTCCTAGATTTTCTTAATGGTGGGGAATTACCAGCTGGTCTAAACGATACCTTGATTACTTTGATTCCAAAGGTACGACATCCCCAGTTCATATCTCAGTACCGTCCAATTGCTCTCTGTCCAGTGCTATATAAAATTGCATCAAAGGTTATCTCAAACAGGATGAGATTTCTATTGGAAGAGGTTATTAGTGAGGAACAAAGTGCGTTTGTCCCTGGCCGATTGATCACGGACAACGTACTAGTGGCCTATGAAACTGTTCATACTATGAAGAGAAGAAAGAAAGGAAAGAACTATGCTTGTGCTGTTAAACTTGATATGATGAAGGCCTATGATCGAGTTGAGTGGCACTATCTTGAGTCTGTTATGCTCAAATTGGGTTTCAGCAGCATGTTTGTTCGGCTGGTTATGAAGTGTGTAACGTCGGTCAGATTATCAGTGAGAGTAAATGGTGATCTTTTACCCTTTTTCACACCTTCGAAGGGATTGCGACAGGGTGATCCTGTATCACCTTACCTTTTCCTTTTATGTGCAGAAGGTTTTTCATCTTTGCTGAAATATTATGGTGGTGACACTAGTAGAAAACAGGGCTATGGTCCAGGCCGGCTCGGCCCATTGGTCCCGGTTCAGTCTAGAACCGGGACTAATGTGAGCATTGGTTCCGGTTCGTGCGGCTAAGGCATTAGTCCCGGTTCATCTAGACCTTTTGGTCCCGGTTGGTGGGATGAACCGGGACCAATGGGCCTCGCTCCTGGCCCACAACCATTGGTCCCGGTTCGTGCCACAAACCGGGACTAAAGATTAGACCTTTAGTCCCGGTTTGAGGCACGAACCGGGACTAATGAGGATGAGACCTTTAGTCCCGGTTCGTGCCACGAACCGGTACTAAAGGTCCCATTTTCAAACTATACCCCCCCCTGTGGATCGCCTTTTCAGTTTTAAAAAAATAAAAGAAAATGATGGAAATGTCAAAAAAATAAAAGAAAATAAGTTTCACATGTGATATGTGGTCTAGTTGTTGGGAAAATTTACAAATATGAATTTTGACTTTATTTACAAAATCTCTCTGGAATTTGTAAAATGGGCATAACTTTTGCATACGAACTCGGATGAAAAAGTTTTTTATATGAAAAATCATCTACTCGAAAAGTTACATCCGATGGAGACTGCCTACGACCTGTTTGCAAATTTCTAGAATCCTCAAATTCCAAAAGGAAAAAAAGTTATGCTCAAATTTCAGTTTTTTTAAATTTTCAGTAAATCTGGTCAAACTATGGTCAAACTACTTATTCAAGAAGTATTAGTGTTACTAAATAAAATTCAAGAATATTAGTGTTATTAAATAATTATTTCACCTTTTGTGAATTTTGGTCAAATCTGGTCAAACTATGGTCAAACTGTGGTCAAACAATGGTCAAACTACTTATTCAAAAATATTAGTGTTACTAAAAAATTATTGTTTCTTAGAACAATAGTTTTAAACTCAAACAGTGAAATATGTGACTTCATGCTCAAGCTAAATTCCTGAGGGTTAATAGGATTGACATCTTACTATTGTCAGGAAAACAACAATTGCAGAGTTGGAAACGAGGGAGAATAGAACCCGGAAGCTAAGCGTGCTCAGGCTGGAGTAGTGAGAGGATGGGTGACCGTTCGGAAAGTGAGATGATTTGGAATGATGAGGGGTGATTAGAGATTAAATTGAGCAGTGATGAGGGGTGATTAGAGATTAGAGGTTAAAATAATTCAGAAATTTGAAAATAAAAAAAGTTCAAAAAAAAATTCAAAAAAAAATCAGGAAATTTCCTTTAGTACCGGTTGGTGTTACCAACCGGGACTAAAGGTGGACCGGCCACGTGGAGGGCCTTTAGTCTCGGTTCTGGATTGAACCGGGACTAAAGGGTCAGGGCATTAGTACCGACACTTTAGTCCCGGTTCCAGAACCAGTACTAAAGGCCCTTACGAACCGGGACTAAAGGCCCTTTTTCTACCAGTGTGACTACATTGATAGAGGAATAAGAGTCAGCTATAGATCTCCTTGGGTCTCCTTTTTCTACTAAAGGTGGACCGGCCACGTGGAGGGCCTTTAGTCCCGGTTCTGGATTGAACCGGGACTAAAGGGTCAGGGCATTAGTACCGACACTTTAGTCCCGGTTCCAGAACCGGGACTAAAGGCCCTTACGAACCGGGACTAAAGGCCCTTTTTCTACCAGTGTGACTACATTGATAGAGGAATAAGAGTCAGCTACAGATCTCCTTGGGTCAGCCACTTATTGTTCGCCGATGATAGTTTCATTTCCATTAGTGCGAAACAACAAAGTGCTCAGCGATTGAATGAAATTCTGCAGATATATGCTTCGGCTTCTGGGCAGTGTGTTAACCGTGAGAAAAGTGCTATTTATTTCAGTACAAACACACCGCAGCCAGTTCGTCATTTGTTGAAGGCGTCTCTGAATATTCAAGCGGAGACTTTCAGCGAGAGATATCTCGGTCTTCCCATGGCAGTAGGGCAGATTACAAGTGGTACTTTCGATCATATTGGAGAGAGAGCTCGTGCCAAAATCCAAGGATGGTCTGAAAAGTTACTTGCGTGTGCTGGACGTGAAGTCTTGTTGAAGTCAGTTGTGCAAGCTATGCCGACCTACAGCATGAGTACGTTCCGGTTGACAAAAAAAAAACGTGTAAGAGCATTACTTCACCTATGGCCCGTTATTTCTGGAGTAGTTCTCTTGACAAGAAAGGTATGCACTGGGTTTCTTGGAATGAACTTGCTACACCCAAGTGCAATGGAGGTATGGGTTTCCGTGATATGCCACTTTTCAATCTTGCTTTGCTTGGAAAACATGGATGGAGACTCTTGACCAAACCTAATTCCCTGTGTGCCCGGGTCCTGAAGGGCCGCTACTTCCATGATACTGATTTCTTACATGTACCCAAGTCTGCTTCGGCGACGTGGCGTGTGATCATAGCAGGAAGAGAGGCACTCAATGCCGGTCTGATCAAGAGGGTTGGAGACGGCAGCTCTATTTCAGTCTGGACGGATAAATGGATACCAGGAACTATAACGATGACTCCACTGTCTAGACCACCAGCGACTGATGTTGAATATGTGTTAGATCTTATTGACACAGATAATTGGACGTGGAATCAACAACTGGTTCGAGATTCCTTCATTGCACCTGATGCTGCAGCGATTCTTAATATTCCGCTACGGCAGGGTGGTGGTGAAGATTACTATGCTTGGGCCTTTGATCCCTCGGGCAACTACACTGTAAAGACGGCGTACCGTACTCTAGTGACTCAAAAAGAGCGATCTGCTCTCGAGGAAGGGACGGCTACCGAACCCTCACCGAATGAAAAACAGATGTGGAAAACCCTCTGAAAACTGAATGTGGTCCCAAAAGTTCGAGTTTTCTGGTGGCGAGTCCTACGCGGAATTCTTCCAGATGAACACACTTTGAATCGACGACACATTGCAGAGATAAGTAAGTGCAAAATTTGTTTAGCTACGGAGGAGGATCTCCAACATGCGTTGATGTTCTGCCCCCATGCAAAAAGTTTTTGGGAAGAAGCATATGCTTGGTTTGATATACGACTGCCCAGACTACACTCCAGCTCTTGGGCGAGGGACATTTTATGTGATCCTATGATGGCAGAGATGGATCGAGCTAAAATTATCACCATCATGTGGACTATTTGGCACTCACGCAACAGGTTAAAACATGACCAAAAGTGCTTGGATCCTGCTACTTCCTTGCGCTCGATTAAGGAGTCGCTTGCATTGCTGGAATTGCCACATAGTGCGGCCAAAATACTCCCAGGTTATGGATGGAGGCCTCCGGATGCGGGTACGGTAAAGATCACTACGGATGGGGCAATCAACTTCGCTCAAAATTGCAGTGGTGCGGGTGGTGTCGCGCGCTCGAGTACTGCATTCCTGGGAGCTTGGTGTAAACCACATGTGGGTATCTCTGACCCACTTATGGCGGAAGCTTTGGCAATGCGTGATGGTGCTCGTTTTGCCAAAATTCGTGGACTCACGCATGTCATCGTGGAGATGGATTGCCTAGAGATGGTGCAACTATGGAGCAATCGTCACAATTCTCGTTTAATTATGGCCCCTATTTTACTAGAAATTGGAGAGCTAGTTAGCGATTTTTCGTTATTTGATGTACTTCATGTAAATCGGTCAGCAAACGTTCCGGCACATCTGTGTGCCAAGCATGCTTGCACGCTGAGTGTGACTGAGTGCTGGCTCGATGAGACCCCTAGCTTCCTAGTGACCAGCCTGTTGGCTGACTGTCCTGGGAACACCTTGATTTAATAAAGCTCTCTGAATTATCAGAAAAAAAAAAACCACGGCAGGGACTGGTTTAGTCTTGTGCTTGTTAGGAACAAACCGTGGCGGGTGTGCCATGTGCGGGTGTGCGTTTGTGTCGCGGTGCCGATGCGTGTGTGTCACGTTAGAGTCCGAGGCCGTTGGTGTTTTGGGTAGTAGCCGCAGCTGGTGTTCTGTTGAGCAAGCCCGAGTCGTCCGGGCATTGCGTCGTGCGTGTGTGTGCCCATGTATAAACCCTCCATGTATACACGAGACCACAATTTCTTTGCTTAGTGTCAGAGTTCCAGACTGGAAGAACAGACGCGTCAGCACTAGTCCAGTCTAATGGTAGTCAGGTCAAAGGCTACTTTAGCTTGCTAGTACTCCGATTTCACGAGTACGTACTGGTTTTCCTGACCTCCTGGTGGTCAGTCTAGGACTGTTAAAGCAGGCACGATGGCCATGCTATTGTAACGTAGTTCTCTCTGTGTGCTTTAACACAACATTTGACTTTTGAACTAATTAATACTCCATCTTTTTTTTAGTTTGCATATAAGATCTTGTCAAAATCAAACTTTGTAAAGTTTAACCAACTTTGTAGAAAAAAATCAACGTCTACAATACTAAAATTATATGGTATGAAAATAAATTTCATGATGCTTCTAACAATATTGATTTCATATTGTGAATCTTGATATTCTTTCTATAAACTCAGCAAAGTTAACAAAGTTTTACTTTGATCAAATCTTATATGCAAAGTAAAAAGAAACAGAGGGAGTACATATTAGGGCATAATGACAAAACATATGTAGGGATAACTTTTATCTTCCTTCTAGTTTATGTAATTAATAGGACAATAACAAATATGTTGCCAACGTTTAGTGCACATAAAGTGGGCAGGGCAAATAGTTAATCCCTTATATTGCTGGCACAGGCAGCAAAACAACTCACTGGAAGTGGCGACTTATTTTACAGAAAGTATCCAAAAGTAAGAGTTTGTCTTGTTGATGGATGTGGCTTAGCAACTGCAGTGCTGCTCAAGACCATCCCTTTAGATACAAAGCAATTTTTGTTTGTGGAAGCTGTTATAAGAGTATCTTTAGCAAACCCCTTAAAACGTACGAAACTGTAAAATAACCACCGGTCTACAGTTTTAGGCGAAAAAACGACCCGAATAAAACTCGTAAACGACTCCGACCTGTAATTTTTTTTAAGGGGCGAGGAAAATATCCCCACCGAACATGTGAAAATAAGGATTTTGGAGCCAACCCGAGGGTGTCCTGTATATGCGAAAGACCGTTGGCGGGAGTCCAACTACCATCGGAACCTTCATGGCTCGCTCCCGGCTGCCGCTCCGTCCATCCCCGGCTGCCGCCCTGCTCATCCGGGAAGCCACCCCACCCGTTCAGGATGCCGCCGCCCCGCTCGTCCAGGCCGCCGTCCTGCCCATCCGGCCATCACCCCGCGCGTGGCCGCCGCCACCCCCCCTGTCTCCTCCATGACACGACCATCGGGGGAGCCAGGCCTCGCCCCACGCGCTCCAGCTCTACTGCATCTCGGGCGGGCTCGTTTGCGTGACTGGCAACAACGGTTTCATCGGCTCCTGGCCTCGCCGCGCGCTCCAGCTCTACTGCATCCCGGGCGGGCGGAAGGCGATCTCCTGGAGGTGGACCCGGCGAGTCTCCGGGACGGACAGAATGAGCACCTGATCCGGGCTCAGATGCCACCCATTGGGAAGGTGCGCGTCTGACCACGGCAGCGGTGTGCCGGTCCCCCAGTACCGGCGCGCAACACACTTCGACCTTCACGTATGGCCGGAAGTGTGGCGCGGCCGGCGGCGGGGAGATGGAGAAGGAGGCCGGGGAGGTGGAGTGGCTGGCCGCGCTTCCAGAGAAGGCGGACAATGACCCCGCCTCGTGGTCGTGCTTGCTCCTCTTGCTGGGGTGCCACTTCCAGAACCCCATGGCCGGTTGGGAGCGAGGTGGGCGGCGGCTAGGTTTTGCGGTCTCCAATGGAGAGGGCAGTGGTGGGGAAGCAAATGGGGACGAGGAAGTGGAATTGGCAGTGGAAGTCCACAGCTCCATCATTAAAAAATATGTGGCTGGGGACCGTCTGGGTGGCCGACTTGCGGGCCCAACCACCCGTGCTCCTTGACTAGGATAGGTGGGAGGTAGTTGGATGCCCGACACACAGGCCGGAGGTAGATGTCGCATGCCCGTTCGCTCATTGTCCGCGCGGCCGCAAAGCTCGCTCAACTTTGCACCATGAATGGGGCGAGCGGATGAAAAACAGACGGGATTTGAGGATAGGGATGCGCATTGGGCCGGCTAGTCTGTCCGTTTGGATTCAAACGGACGCGGCCGTACCATTTAGGGGTCTGCGTTGGAGTTGGCCTTAGCGCTCATGGTGGGTATTCGATGTACTTGGTCGCCTACTCACTGCCACGTATAGAAACAAAAAGGGTTTTGGACAGGGGCAATAACAAGTGGTACTAGGAGTGTAGGGCTCCTTCGATCGGGTCCATATCATGTAGGGCTCCTTCGATTCAAAAAAATTCATAGGAAGTTTGGAGGATTTGAATCCTTGAGAATTCTTTTCTATGTTGTTGTTTGATTCATAGGATTAAATCCTATAGGAATTTTCCTTATAATTTCTTTGCACTACTTTCTATAGGATTTCTAGCATCCACTCAATCCTCTTTGAAGGAATCCGCTGTTTTTCCTATGATTCAATCAAACAAAGCAAAGTCTTGTAGGGTTGAGATGAGCATGACATTTCAATCTTGTATTTTTTTTCTATTCTTGTCTTTTTAGAATCCTACGGTAATTTTTCAAGGACATAGCGAGAAATAGATCTCTAGCTACTGGGGAGAGAGGGTATGTGCATGAGAGAGCGAACCATAACGAGAGAGTGATAGAGAGGGGTGCATGCACCCCTTCCCTTCTTTTGTATTTGATTCATGCACTAATCAATATGATTACAACTGGGGGGAAATACGCGTGTCTTGTGGATATCGTATTGAGTAGGACAAACTTTATTTTTGCATATCGTGAACTATTTTTGAATATGACCGGCACCTTTGTCGCGGTCACTTGGAGCTTTGTTGATAAATGTGGTATGTAGAATATGGCAACAGAATCAACAATTTTATTTCTTTGCACCAAAAAAACTCATAAATTTATTTCTCTATGCATATGCATATCAATAGCTCTAAGTATAATATTGTGTACATCAACCACCTCCCTCTCTCTCACACACACACATGCACACTATATCAATCTCAATCACCTCCCTCTCTCTCACACACACAAACATATGTAGTCAGTCTCAATCCACCATCCCCCCTCTTAGTCTCCATTTGATTCGTGTGCTAATCGATATGACTACAACGGAGAGAGAACATGTGCACATCTTATGGATTTGGTATTGAGCAGGATGGACTTTATTTTTGTGCATCACAAACACTTTTCGAATATGACCGGCACCTTCATAGTGGTCACGTGGCGCTTTCCTAGTAATTATGTTATGTAGATAGTGACTAACGAATCAACAATTTCGTTTTTTTATTAGAAAAACTCATCAATTTCCCCCCTGGAGCAACCCGATAACGGTGAGTACCCGCGACACCGCCTTCAAGAAAGGTTCTTGTGCGCAAAAGAAAAGGTTCCCTCAGTCGGGGATATGCATGGTTCTGGTAATATAAAATGGATGTTGTGTAAAATCTAGCGATGAAGTGGTTCTGACCATGTAAAACGGAAGTTATGTGTGATCTAACAATGGGATGACACATTGTGAATGGGCTATATAATCAATTAGAAACTGACATGGTAATATAACACAACATCGTCGTCCAGAAAACATGCATGGTGTGGAAAGTACAGGTAGTTGCAATGTCATCGGTATATGAAAGGTTCGCATTCACATGCAAGAGGGTGCCTCGTGTGCGGGTATGCATGGTTCCGACAATGTAAAATGAAGGTTCTTGTGTAATGTAAGGGTTACGGTGATGCTATATTTAGTTTTCTATCTATCTATCTATCTATCTATCTTTCTCTCTCTCTCTCTCTCTCTCTCTAGTGCTTTAACATTGGATTTAACGCACACGCATCGTAAAAAACTCATACGGTGTCGAATGTTGTCAGTGGGTGCAACAACCACCTTATGGAGAAGGTTCTCGTGCGCAAAAGGAAGGTGCCCACGGGTGGGTGTGCATGGTTCCATTAATGTAAGACGGAGGTTCTTGTGTAATGTAAGCCTTGTGGTGATCTCTCTATCTATATATCTATCTATCTATCTATCTATCTATCCATATATCTATCTATCTATCTAGTCCTTTAACATTGGATTTAACGCGCGCGTATCGTAAAAAACTCATACGGTGTCGAATGTAGTCGGTGGGTG
>NC_041384.1:48004622-48005808 GCF_002162155.2 Triticum dicoccoides | reverse complement strand
ATTTAACGTGCACGCATCATAAAAAAACTCATACCGTGCATAGTGGCTCCCGGACCCGTTACCTCTGCCCATCCCTGATGAGCCAGAAGCAAAGTTCACCATCTGGCAACCCCAACACTGCACCATTGGTCTAGGTGCGGCTGCCTTCTCGTGGCGTCATTGGTACATGATAGTGCGGCAGTGCCGTCTACGGTGATGACTGGCATTTGCTCCGGTGTGGTAGCCTCGCGCTCGCGAATGATCTTCTCCACTCGCTTCTGCGTCGTGCATAGTTCGGCCGCGGCCATGGCGGATGTGGGCAGGGGGGGAGACGGGCGGTGGGGATGTCGGTGGTCTCTCAGAGAGAGAATTCCTGGCTGTACTTCACCATCTCCTCGTCAAGGCGGCGGAGACGACGCTTGCTTGTCTCCGCTATGGTCTTTAACTGGTCGTAAGGCACCCAATCATGGTAGAGGGGAGGGGAGTTTGATCTTGTGTTTTTTTGTGTTGTTTACTAGATGCCCTTAAGAAAAAAGTGACCCAACCGGACACCTCATATCATCCCTATACGTCCGAGTTGTCCGCAAACCCTCATGTTGTGACCAAATATTGGGAGGATATAAGGGCTTGCGGATGTGCCCGGACACAATGATTGTGGAAATTAGTGTGGTAGTTCACATGCTAGTTCTCGGAGATACACGATCTTGTGGTATATATGTTTTGTTTAGTAGATGTCATTTTAAGAGCATTCAATATATGATGGCTCAGAATAGAATTTGAGAGTGAGGTTAACATGTAGAGAGAGAGATGAAGAGAGAGTTAGCAGTGAGGGTAAAACATAGCATGAGAGTGAGAGAGTGTATAGGCAATAGGGGGAGAGGAATGCGACCGTTAGTTGTATCTCGTGATCGATAATTTAAGATACCATTGTATGGATCCTACACGCACCTTTTTATTACAAATCATGCACCTTTATTTGCTTCTCCGAGTACCCTCTAGTCAACATATGGGCACCTTGTACCAGTCATAAGGCACCCAACATGTATATGTGTGTGTGTGTGTGTGAGTAGGGGGTGATATCTTGTTTTCTTGTGTAGTAGATGTCACTTTTAAGAACAATGGATGTGATATCTAACAACATTAACCAATCATGAGACCCTATACTCGGTCAGGAGAAAGGCTTAGGAGAGAAGGAGAGAAAGTGAGG
>NC_041384.1:47993279-48004300 GCF_002162155.2 Triticum dicoccoides | reverse complement strand
GAATAGGGAAAATAATAATGCGACCCTTAGTGTGTATCTCTTTATCCATAATTTGAGGTACCACCATACGTATTGTGCTGGTATCGCCGTATTGTCATAAGGACACGGGAACCTTCATTTTCCATTGGCCGGATCTTACATAACCAAGTGCACTCTTTTAATTGGACCGAACACTTTTTTATACCATGAGCTAGGGCTGGAAAAAAAGCTCGAAGCTCGTGAGCTAAACGAGTAGCTCGTGACTCGGCTCGAATCGACTCAAACTCGAAGAATAACGAGTCGAGCCAAGCTTTAGTTTAAGATCGTTTATGGACCAAGTTAAACGAGACAATCTCACGAGTACCCGTGTAACTCGTTAGGCTCGGTACAAAAGATTAGTCACTCCCAATACAAAGAAAGATCAGCCACTCAGCACCCTATGTCCTAGGCACACAACACAAGGCCTAGCTGTTGAAGGCCCAACCGCCTAGGAGACTCATGCATTACAAGGAAATTATTATTGTTAGTGATATATATGTTTAATATATACACAATCATTTTTATAATATTTGAGGGTTTTATGTTCATATCTTTAACGAGCTTAACAAGCTAAACGAGCTAGCTCGCGAGTTATACGAGTCGAGCCAATCTTAGATTTGAGCTCGTTATAATAACGAGTCGAGTCAAGCTAGCCCGTTAATGAAACGAACTCTAGCGAGTCGAGCCGAGCTGGCTCGACTCGGCTCGAATTCCAGCCCTACCATGAGCGTTGTACGCATCACTAGTAGAAAACGGAGCTTTAAAACCGGTTCGTAAGGGCTTTTAGTGCCGGTTCTATAATTGGCACTAAAGTGTGGGCACTAAAGGCCCCCCTTTAGTACCGGTTCGGCACGAACCACCACTAAAGGCCCACCACGTGGCGTGAGCTCGCGCCGTGGCATGGGGCACCTTTAGTACCGGTTGGTGTTACCAACCGGTACTAAAGGGCTTTTTTTAATTTTTTTGAAAATTTTGGAATTTTTTTGATTTTTTTCGATTTTTAATTTTCTGAATTGAATTATTTGATGATTGAGTCTCTAATCACCCCTCTTAATTGCTCAAGTGTGGCTCACTCATTCCAAATCGTCTAACTTCCCGGTCGGTCATCCATCCTCTCACCCCCAGCCCGAGCACGCTTAACTTCGGAGTTTTATTCCCCCTACTTTCCAAGTCTGCACTTGTTATTTTTCTGACAAATATAAGCTGTCAATCCTATTAACCCTCAGCAGTTTAGCTTGAGCATTAGGTCACTCGTTTCACCATTTGAGTTTGAAACTATTATTCTAAAAAACAGTAATTATTTAGTAACACTAATATTTCTTGAATAAGTTTGACCAGATTTGACCAAAATTCAAAAAATTGAAATAATTATTTAGTAACACTAATATTTTTGAATAATTATGTAGTAACATTAATACTTCTTGAATAAGTAGTTTGACCATAGTTTGACCAAAATTAAAAAAATAGAAATTTGAGCATATCTTTTTTTCCTTTTGAAATTTGAGGATTTTCTAAAACATTGCAAACAGGCCATAGGCCGTCCAAATCGGATGCGGATTTTCATGCTAATTTTTTTGATATATTATACATTTTTTTCCGACATCGTATGCAAAAGTTATAGCCGTTTTACATTTTCCCTACACTTTTTGCCAAACATGTCCAAATTTAAGTTTTCAAATTTTCATAACTAGTAGGTGTAGTAATATAACTACCTCTCGAAGGATTTTATTTTCTGAAGTTTTTATCATTTTCTTTTAATTTTTTCAAAACTGAAATGGCGATAAGGGGGGTAGAGTTTGAAAATTGCCCTATAGTCCCGGTTTGTGTCTCCAACCGGGACTATAGGTCAGACCCCTTTAGTCTCGGTTCATGGCACGAACCGGTACTAAAGGTTAGCCTTTTAGTACCGGTTTGTGCCACAAAGCGGTACTAAAGGTGATCATGGGGCCCCGGCCTGACGCCAGCCTGCCACCACCCCTTTAGCACCAGTTCGTGGCATGGACCGGTACTAAAGGTACAACACGAACTGGCATTAATGCATAGCCGTTCGAACCGGCACTATTGGTGACATTAGTACCGGGCTAACCGGGACTAATGTGTCTCACATTAGGTCCTTTTTCTACTAGTGCATCGTAACATCACCCTGTTTGCGTTGGCGCTCTCTCTCTCTATCTATCTATCTCTTGTGTGTGTATCTAGGCGCTAATGCTTTATGTGGTTCAGCACACTTTAGAGTAAAACATAATAATGAACATGCAATTGTAATTGGAAACATGCATGTAACACCCCTCATGGTGTTCTTGTATGGCTGTATCATCATGATGACACCAAAACATTCATTTTCCATTGGCCAAACCTTACACAATCATAAGGATGCACTCTTTTAATTGGACCAGGCACCTTTTTATACCACGAGCGTTGTATCCATCAGAGCACCACTCTGTTTCTGTTGGCCTCTCTCTCTCTCTCTCTCTCTCTCTCTCTCTCTCTCTCTCTCTCTCTCTCTCTCTCTTTCTCTCTCTTTTGTGTCCAGGCACCAACACTTGATGTGGTTAACTCACTTAAGACGAAACAATAATAATAACGGACAATTATAATTGAAAACATGCAAGTAACACCCGTCATGTTGTTCTCGTATCGCTGCATCATCATAAAGACATGGGAACCTTCATTTTCTATTGATTGAACCTTACACAATCGTATGTGTGCACTCTTTTAATTGGACAGGGCACCTTTTATTACCATGAGCGTTGTACCCATCGGAGCACCGCCCTGTTTCCGCCATGAAGCACGCACGATCATTCGCTTGTCGTACATGCACCATCTACAAGTCGGCACCTTGTAGCCGTGAAGCACTTACCATCTATAACAACGACGTACACTTCATGGTTGAACACCATGTTTTCTCACGTACTTACTAAATGTATAGTAGAGAAAAATTCGCTGGCATCGCGAACATGCACCATATATAACCATGTCGAGCTCTTTTATGCTTGATAAACGGATACCTTGGGCTCCCCTTTCCTCCCGCATCGCTCCCGTGGGCGATGGGGAGGAACCCTAGCCGCCACAACCCCAAGTCTCCCACCAGCCCTTCCTCCCTCACGCCGCCACCATAAGACGCAATCAGGCGAAACCCTGCTGACATCATTGTGGCGGCTGATATCGTCCCTCGCGTATAGTGTCTTGGCGTAGGACGGGGTCGCTGGGGGCACTGTGTGCTTGCAAGTCACGGTGGTGCGATGAAGGGTCATCCGATGGTGCTGCTGAGGCTCCTCTAGTTGCGTGGCTGACTGCATTGAGGTGGGATAGGCCCTCGACCCCGATGGCTACAGATCGAGGTCCACCTAGATCTGTTGAAAGGCAGTTATGTGTGGCGTGGGTTGTGGGCAGTGTGGGCCTCGATGGTTGTAATCCGATGGGAGATGGTGGCAGCTGGAGTTGGTGGTGGGTGGCAGCGTGCGCGTCTAGTGTGGAGTTGTGGGTTGGAAGCTAGTTTAGGGCAGGGGGCCTGCACCTTGCCGTGATCTAGTTGGACCACTGGGTGCTTGCAGTGGCAGGCGAGGTGGCCGCAGCGGCTTTGGCGACGGCGGTTGGTGTGGGTGCTGGTAGCTCATCCCTTCTCCTGGGTCTGGACCGGTGGCACGGGGTGCTTGCATGGTGGAGATGGCCGGGACCTAGGGCTCGTGCTCGACCAGATTGGCTTGAGGCTCGACGTGGGTCGGTGCTCGAGCATGTGTTGGCTTCGTGCGAGCATGCTGGACAACGGCCGTCGGTAGTGACGGGGTTGTGTCTCCCCCGATCCACGAGGGATGGCTTGAGTTGCGAGCGTGGGCGCCTCTTACCGTGGAGGCGTTGACCCAGACTCCGTTTTTGATGCCATGCTAGGAATGAAAGGAGATGCTTTTTACTCCTATTGTGGTGGATGCACCATGATCTGGGCGGGTGGTGCTGTCTCGGATATGGATGCCAGGGCGATGACCTCGAATGGCGGTCTGCATGCTCTCTCCGAGGGGCATCATGCGGTGGTAATGGCTTTTCCTCTTGGTCGTGTGGGCCGTGAGAGGTAGCGGCGGGTGGCTCGGGCGTGCACTCTGTCTTCGATAATAGTGATGCCCTGATCAAGACATGGAGTTCTGACCTTTGTCCTGGAGACCTCGGGGGAGGTGTCGAGCAAAAGCTCTATGCTTTGTCACCGATGATGATGACGCTCGCGGGCGCCGTTATCTTCTTGAAGATATCGTCTGGGTTCCAGGTGTAAACCATTGTCCATTGTGAACTCGGCAACGGCGGCGCTTAGCATATTCTCCCTCCTAGGGGTGTTGTCGTGGATCTTAAGTGTTATAAGGCGTAGCGTGGGGTTGAAACCAGTTCCTCCTGTGCTCTGTCTCGGCTACCTCATAAATTTAGAATATAACAATATACTTAAAAACAACCAGGTGAGCGACAAAGAAGCATCTTACAGACCTTTTCTGTCGTGTATTAAAAAATCATCACAATTAAATGGTGGCTTCTCAAAAGCGGTGAAATATTTTTGTCCTTGTGGAAGAATAGACATAAATCCTAGCGTGCGTACCAAGTGTTCTTCTGCACACTCTGAAACATACTATGGCAAGCCTCTGTAAAACACTGTACCGAAATACAGTACTACAAGGCTAGGACGCTGAGAAACTACAGGCCCGTGACTATTTTCTAGTAGTACTCCCTCCATTCCAAAATATAGTGTGCTCGCGCTTTTCGAGGTTCAACTTTGACCATAAATTTAACCAATGAGACCAACTGCGGCGGGAAAAAATTATATAACTGAAAACTTCTTTCAAATACGAATTCACTGATATAATTTTTGCTACAGCCGCAATCGGTCTTGGTAGTTAAATTTATGGTCAAAGTTAAAACACGTGGATAGAGGAAACACTACATTGTGGAATGGAGGGAGTATGTGTTTCCAGCTAGCATGCATGCACTGAATCAGCCTGCAGGCCGTCTTTCCACGCAGCTCATTGATGTACATCTCTCCACGCATTTTGTCTGTCTTTCCATGCAAAACGGGGTCGCTGCTTGTCAAAGAGGTAGTCACGGACAGTCAAAAATACTCCATATAGAACTAGATGCCAAAGCAAGCCCCTGCCTCGCATCTTGCCATATCGATCCACAAACCCTAGCTACGGCCGCGGTTCTTCTCTTTCCAAAGGAGCGAGTTCTCCGGCGAACTAAATGAATCAGTCCGGTGGAACAACACCAGCAGGCGGTGATGGAGGGGGCTCAGTTGGCCTGGATTCAGGTATTCCAATCTTATACAGTTCTCATTTTTTTAGGCTGATAGATCTAGAAAAAACAAGATGCGCCGCATGAGCTTCTGTATATAGTTTGTTTGGGATTGATTACGAGGCCGTTTTTTCTTCCATCGCCTAAATAGTATTTTTCTAGTCTATTCTGATGCGTGGATTTGATATTTTTCCTCCAAGATATGCATATCTACCGTTGAATATAATCTAGAATGCTCAGCCTTGTATGTTTCCTTTTTTACATCTATGGAAAAAAGACGAAAACAAGACTCAAGCGAACGTATTACAAGGCGATACAGTTCAGGGAGAAAGCAAGGTTGAGGCTTCTCCTAATTTAGATGAACACGATGTAAACTCTGAAGGTTGGACAAGAAGAGAACGGTACTGTGAATTCAAAGATTCCTAGTCGCCTTAGTGTGCTGCGTCCTGTAACAATTTATAATCATCTTATATGACCACGCATACAGGAATCGACAGGGCGCTGTGTTCAGGAAACCATGTTCAGACAGATGCAGTCAGATGGAGATAGCACTTGGAAATGCTGGGAAGATTGGGCAGGAAGTTGTTTTTCAGCCATTTAAAGGGATGGAATTCGACTCAGAGAAGGATGCATTCGAATTTTTCAATGCATATTCTTGGGAAATTGGTTTTGGTATCAAGCATGGCAATAAGTACATCAACAAGCACGGATTCAAGACAAAGCAGGACCTTTTGTGCTCATGCGAGGTAAGTAAGTACAGTAGACGCGTATGATTAGGCAATAATAATATTCTTGTTCTGACTCTGAGTTTTGCATTTAGGGAACTCACAAAAAATTCAACTCTAGGTCTAGGAGAACAAACTTCCCTGCTATGGTTAGGTTGCTTCGCACCGACGACGGCGGATGGTACTATGCAGAGGTGGTATTAGAACACAACCACGCGTTGGCAGACAGTGTCGGTGAAAGGAAGTTATGGAAGTGCCACAAGTACGTCGACGCATCTATGAAGGACATTGTTAGGCACTTGCGTTCTAACAATGTTTCACTGACCAAGGTATATGGGGTGATGGCCGACATTCATGGTTCACACGATGATGTCGCATTCCGTAAAAGGTCTCTCAAATCCATGTGTGCGTCCATAGCTCAAGAATGTAGTCAGGATGATATCAACAAGACACTGGCTTATTCACAAGCATGCAGGCAAAGGGCACTGGATTCTTTTTCGCAGTAAAAAAAGATGAGCAAAGAAGGGTGTTGGTCTATTTTGGTGTCACCAAAAGAGCAGGGCTGACTATAGTTTCTTCGGAGACGCCATGACATTCGACACAACTTACAAGAGCAACCTCTATGAGATGCCAGTTGGTCTATTCGTCAGAGTCAATAACCACTATCAATGCTGCCTGTTTGGTTGTGTTTTCCTACGTGAAGAGACTGTAGATTCATTCAAGTGGGCATTTGAAACATTCCTATCAGCAATGGACAACAAACCACCAAAAACAATATTAACTGGTAAACCAAACAGAACCAGCCAAAACTATTTTTCTATATTTTAGTTGTGTATTATCTATGAGATAGAAAACTAACCAGCTTTGTATTTCTCTTGATATATGACTCGGACCAAAGCAGGCAAATGGAGCTTGCTATTGCTGACGTGATGAACTCATCCAAACATGTTTGGTGCAAATGGCATGTTTTAAAAAAGATGAGGGAGAAAGTAGGGAGCATGTACAGGAATGGCACTCCTTTTAGGAATGATTTCAACATTCTAATAAATGAGATGATGACAGTTGAAGAGTTTGAAAAGGAATGGCAGGAGATCATGACACATTATGGACTTGAAACAAACTCATTTTGCATCAGGTTTATGATTATCATTTCAAATGGGCCAAGCCTTATCTCAAGGGAGACTTCTGTGCAAAAATGTGTAGCACACAAAGAAGCGAGTGCATGAACAACCTGCTCAAGTGTTATGTCTCCAGGTCGGCACCAATAAACATCTTTTTTCAACAGTACACAAAGATGCTTGCCGACAGATGCGAAGAGGAAGACTTTGAAATCGCTCACTCAAAGAAGGTGCGTTTGATATCTTTCCTACTTTGTTTTTTAAATGATGCAATATGTAGTGTTCTCATTCTCACTACATTGATCATGTTTCAGGATGGGAAGGTAATAAGAACAAATTTTCTAATAGAGAGACACGCAGCTAAAATCTACACAAGGGGCGTGTTCAAGCTGTTTTCACTGGAATTGTATCAGTCCGGTTCATTCATTCTTAGGGGGAATCAGATGGATGGGAGAATCACATTGGAGCATGCTGATGCAGAACAAAGGCAGCGTTGGTGCAAAGTTGTTTATGATGTTATTGTTGACAGGGAGAGCGACACTTTCAAATGTGAGTGTGGAATGTTTGAGCACTCTGGACTGCTTTGTCGACACGTACTGAAGGTATGACAATTTTTGGTTTAACAATTTTAGTTATCATGTCAGATCTCATACACACCACTGAATGAACTTTTTGTCCTTCAGGTAATGGTACACATTGGCGTCCGCCAAATCCCAGCTAGGTACATTCTGAAGAGATGGACAAAAGACGCTAGAGATAATATGCCAGATCACCTAAAGTGTTATCAGAAAGATGCGAGCATCCAGGTGTCGAAGACTTTCATGCACAACATAATGTACATCAAGGCATTGGAGGTAATAAAATTGGCTGACAGGGGTGTGGTTACTTCCCAGCATGCTATAATGGCATTTGATAAAGTGAAGAATGATCTTGAAAAGATTATAGCAGCGGAAATTACAAAGGAACAAGCTTCTAATGACCAAGGCAATGCAGGTCAACCAAGCAAAGAGCCAACACAGGAAACAACCCGAGGATTCAAAGAAAATCAGACCACACCTACAGATAATCAACAAACAGATGAAGGATTGCAGAACGAAATGGGGAACATGTTCTCACAAGGTTCTCAAAGTTGTTTACCACCAGAAAAGAGATCAGCGAAAGGAAGACCCAAAACGAGGCGTTTCAAGTCAGCAGCTGAGGGTGCATCGAGCAATAGCACAAGGAAGTGTGCGATATGCGGATCTAGAGACCATTTCACAAGGTCTTGCCCTTGCCACCTTGTTGGTGCAGTAACATCAAGCGATTCCGAGGGAGATGATGCCTTACCAGTCCACACAGATGCGGTTGAAGAAACAGAGCTCAACCAACAAAGCCAGATTGGAGAACAAATTAGGACCACCGAAAACAAGAGAACTCCTCAATCCGCACAGAGGAGGTGCAAGAAATGCGGTCTGCCTGGCTATTACACTCCTAAGTGCCCAAAATTCGATGGCCCGAAAAAGCCACCAAAAGAGGTGACATGCAAGAAATGTCGCCTTAGAGGTCACTATTCGTCGACTTGCGGAGGGAATTCCTCATACAAGAGAAAGCGTTAATTTTGAAAATGGGGTTCAGGCGAAATATCACTTCTAAATTCTATTTTCACCTATTGTAGTTTCATTTGTATTTCTTTTGTGTCAAGACATTCATGTATTCATTATTATGTCATTTTGGGATTATTTTGATTGTTTCACAATTTATGAAGTGTGTGTCGAACATTTATCGCATGGTCAGCATTTGTTACTGGTATTTGTTTATCAGACCTAGTAAAAGCCTCATGGGAAAATGATTTCTTTCTATTCCTATTAGAGTATGACGCACCATTTTTTGGGGGGCTGAAAATGAGGCAAAAAAACATGTTGTACTACCAGTATAATTAGTGCAGTTTAGTGATTTGTTTATATGCCAATTTCTTGCCATGGCTATCTGTAAGTAAAACACTCGATTTGGTAGGAGGAAGGAGAAGACTGGGAACAGAGAAAAGGAGATCAGGGGAATTCATAGTGTATCCATCCATTAGTTGGTTTACACAGCAAGGACTCACACCATATAACCAAAAACGCTACACCATACGGCTGGACCCATCACTCACACACACACACACACACACACACACACACACACACACACACACACACACACACACACTTAACTAACACACAACAATGCTGACAGGTCGACCCGACTCAACTCCAGCGCCCCACCTGTGAGCCTAGTTCAGTGTCTTCACCAATGGTTGGCATGGCAGGTGTGCCGGCCATGACACTATCATGTTCTGTATTTTGCCAGATCTACTACATCACATTGGCTGGATGTGTTTGGTGTGGCGTGGTCACATGTGAAGAAAAAAAAAAGAATTGGCAGGAGCAGCCTCACAGGTCACAGCAGACTGGCAAGAGACTGCACCTACTGTCAATTACCAGGCATTGAAGGAATACCTACACGGAAATCACGTCACGAGGGGTTCTCAAATTGCAAACAGGTCATTTCAGTGTTCACGGGCGGAAATTTCACCAAGCAATCTGAACTGTTTAGTACTGCATCATCAAGCAATCTGAAAAATCTGGCGTTCTTAAAAAATCAAATTTATAGGTAATGAAACTGACGACCCGATGGCTACACACTGAATTTTCACCAAGCAATCTGAAAAATCTGGAAATCACGGCAAGGTGGAAGAAGCTGCTGACCTAAGGTAACGCTGATGTACCATGCTAAGCATCTTCAGGGTTAAAGTCCTTGGTAACAAAGAACGCTGAATCAAAAAAAGTGTTAGAGCAGCATCTGAACTGTTTAGTAAGAAGAACAGATTGAGTAAAAACATAGTACCTGGATAGCTTTGTTACTAATCGGAACCACCAAGCTTCTAAGCAAATAGCAGACAAGCAGTACTAAACCGCAGGCTGAGAGTGGTGCAAAACGAGAAGGAGGGGCAATTCACTACTTGCGTTCAAATTGTAATAAAAAAAGGAAAAAGCAGGCACGCAGTAGTGCAAAACGCAGGCTGGCAGATGTGCAGAAGGGGAAGGATGAAAAATGCCCGAAACAACATCACCTATATCATGTGACGAGCACTGACATATATAGAAAGGCATGCATAAATTGATCAGGAACCTTTCGCACATTGCCATTCTCATCGACCCCTATAGGTAAAGGTCTGACTATGCATGCCCCTAATAGAATCCTTTTATAGAAAATGAAAGAACTAGAACTTTATAAAGAGGAAGGTGCGGATCTCGAAGGTTTCTAATGGTTCCGATTGCAATGTTCCCAGAATCACAACATACCAAAACCGCGCTCTATATATATGGCCCACATCACTCTCTCACAACATGCCTAGGAGCACGTGCTGCAGCCGGCTGTGTTAATCACTAGTACTCGTCCCTTCTCTCTCTCTCTCTCTCTCTCTCTCTCCTTCAAATCATCCAAAATATAATATTTAAAGGCTTACAACCCGCCTACATCATCCTATTGTACTTGCTCTAAGTGTACATCTAGCTTTTGTTCTAAGGCAAAGTTTGCAAAATTGACCGACATTATAGAGAAAAGTAGCAGCATTTATGACACTAAATTAGTATCGGTAGATCCGTTTTGAAATGTACTTTGTGCCTCGAGGTTGTACTAAAAACGAAGGGCACAAATGAATCTGAAGTTCAAGGTCTATGTTTTTAGCTATAAAGTAAAGACACGAACTGATTCGTTCGTGTTTGATTAACCGTGTTGGTGTTATCAGTCTTAGCAAAATAGAGAGGTCATTTGGTGTTATCAGTCTTGATTAACTGTGGAATCATCTCGTGTGAGGGGGTTACGAGTATGAGGTGGTTGTTGCTACCGAGGGATTGAGAATCAATTGGATCCA